>NW_021822285.1:0-31977 GCF_901001165.1 Salmo trutta
TTTTCTCATGATTTGATGAGTCTAATTGTGTTGCTGTCCTGGGGCTCTGTGGGGTGTGTTTGTGTTTGTGAACAGAGCCCCAGGACCAGCTTGCTTAGGGGACTCTTCTCCAGGTTTATCTCTCCGTAGGTGATGGCTTTGTTATGGAAGGTTTGGTAATCGCTTCCTTTTAGGTGGTTGTAGAATTTAATTGCTCTTTTCTGGATTTTGATCATTAGCGGGTATCTGCCTAATTCTGCTCTGCATGCATTATTTGGTGTTTTACGTTGTACACGGACAATATTTTTGCAGAATTCTGCATGCAGCGTCTCAATTTGGTGTTTGTGCCATTTTGTGAATTCTTGGTTGGTGAGCGGACCCCAGACCCCACAACCATAAAGAACAATGGGTTCTATAACTGATTAAAGTATTTTTAGCCAGATCCTAATTGGTATGTCGAATTTTATGTTCCTTTTGATGGCATAAAATGCCCTTCTTGCCTTGTCTCTCAGATCGTTCACAGCTTTGTGGAAGTTACCTGTGGCGCTGATGTTTAGGCCGAGGTACAGTATGTATAGTTTTTTGTGTGCTCTATTGCAACGGTGTCTAGATGGTATTTGTGTTTGTGGTCCTGGCAACTGGACCTTTTTTTAAGAACACCATTATTTTGGTCTTACTGAGATATACTGTCAGGGCCCAGGTCTGGCAGAATCTATGCAGAAGATCTAGGTGCTGCTGTAGGCCCTCCTTGGTTGGTGACAGAAGCACCAGATCATCAGCAAACAGTAGACATTTGACTTCAGATTCTAGTAGGGTGAGGCCGGGTGCTGCAGACTTTTCTAGTGCCCTCACCAATTCGTTGATATATATGTTGAAGAGGGTGGGGCTTAAGCTGCATCCCTGTCTCACCGCACGGCCCTGTGGGAAGAAATGTGTGTGTTTTTTGCCTATTTTAACGGGACACTTGTTTTTTGTGTACATGGATTTTATAATGTCGTATGTTTTCCCCCCCAACAGCACTTTCCATCAATTTGTATAGCAGACCCTCATGCCAAATTGAGTCGAAGGCTTTTTTTTAAATCAACAAAGCCTGAGAAGACTTTGCCTTTGTTTTGGTTTGTTTGTTTGTCAATTAGGGTGTGAAGGGTGAATATGTGGTCTGTTGTACGATAACTTGGTAAAAAGACAATTTGACATTTGCTCAGTACTTTGTTTTCACTGAGGAAATGTACAAGTCTGCTGTTAATGATAATGCAGAGGATTTTCCCAAGGTTGGTGTTTACGCATATCCCAAGGTAGTTATTGGGGTCAAATTTGTCTCCACTTTTGTGGATTGGGGTGATCAGTCCTTGGTTCCAAATATTAGGGAAGATGCCAGAGCTGAGGATGATGTTAAAGAGGTTAAGTATAGCCAATTGGAATTTGTGGTGTGTATATTTTATCATTTCATTGAGGATACCATCAACCCCACAGGCCTTTTTGGGTTGGAGGGTTTGTATTTTGTCCTGTAGTTCATTCAAGGTAATTGTAGAATCCAGTGGGTTCTGGTAGTCTTTAACAGTTGATTAAAAGATTTTTATTTGATCATGTATATGTTTTTTTCTGTTTGTTCTTTGTTATAGAGCCAAAAAGATTGGAGAAGTGGTTTATCCATACATCTCCACTTTGAATAGATAACTCTTTGTGTTGTTGTTTGTTTAGAGTTTTCCAATTTTCCCAGAAGTGGTTAGAGTCTATGGATTCTTCAGTTCCATTGAGCTGATTTCTGACGTGCTGTTCCTTCTTTTTCCGTAGTGTATTTCTGTATTGTTTTAGTGATTCACCATAGTGAAGGCGTAGACTCAGGTTTTCTGGGTCTCTATGCTTTTGGTTGGACAGGTTTCTCAATGTCTTTCTTAGATTTCTGCATTCTTCATCAAACAATTTGTCATTGCTGTTCATTTTATTCCGTTTTCTGTTTGAATTTTTTTGATTTGATAGGGAAGCTGAGAGATCAAATATACTGTTAAGATTTTCTACGGCCAAGTTTACACCTTCACTATTACAATGGAACGTTTTGTCCAGGAAGTTGTCTAAAAGGGATTGGATTTGTTGTTGCCTAATTGTTTTTGGTACATTTCCACACTATATTCCTTCCATCTACAGCGGGGGAAAAAAGTATTTGATCCCCTGCTGATTTTGTACGTTTGCCCACTGACAAAGAAAGGATCAGTCTATAATTTTAATGGTAGGTTTATTTGAACAGTGAGAGACAGAATAAGAACAAAAATATCCAGAAAAACGCATGTCAGAAATGTTATAAATTGATTTGCATTTTATTGAGGGAAATAAGTATTTGACCCCCTCTCAATCAGAAAGATTTCTGGCTCCAAGGTGTCTTTTATACAGGTAACGAGCTGAGATTAGGAGCACACTCTTAAAGGGAGTGCTCCTAACCGCAGCTTGTTACCTGTAAAAAAAGACACCTGTCCACAGAAGCAATCAATCAATCAGATTCCAAACTCTCCACCATGGCCAAGACCAAAGAGCTCTCCAAGGATGTCAGGGACAAGATTGTAGACCTACACAAGGCTGGAATGGGCTACAAGACCATCACCAAGCAGCTTGGTGAGAAGGTGACAACATTTGGTGCGATTATTCGCAAATGGACGAAACACAAAAGAATTGTCAATATCCCTCGGCCTGGGGCTCCATGCAAGATCTCACCTCGTGGAATTGCAATGATCATGAGAAAGGTGAGGAATCAGCCCAGAACTACACGGGAGGATCTTGTCAATGATCTCAAGGCAGCTGGGACCATAGTCACCAAGAAAACAATTGGTAACACACTACGCCGTGAAAGACTGAAATCCTGCAGCGCCCGCAAGGTCCCCCTGCTCAAGAAAGCACATATACATGCCCGTCAGAAGTTTGCCAATGAACATCTGAATGACTCAGAGGACAACTGGTGAAAGTGTTGTGGTCAGATGAGACCAAAATGGAGCTCTTTGACATCAACTCAAATCGCCGTGTTTGGAGGAGGAGGAATGCTGCCTATGACCCCAAGAACACCATCTCCACCATCAAACATGGAGGTGGAAACATTATGCTTTGGGGGTGTTTTTCTGCTAAGGGGACAGGATAACTTCACCGCATCAAAGGACGGGGCCATGTACCGTCAAATCTTGGGTGAGAACCTCCTTCCCTCACCAAGGGCATTGAAAATGGGTCGTGGATGCGTATTCCAGCATGACAATGACCGAAAACACATGGCCAAGGCAACAAAGGAGTGGCTCAAGAAGAAGCATATTAAGGTCCTGGAGTGGCCTAGCCAGTCTCCAGACCTTAATCCCATAGAAAATCTGTGGAGGGAGCTGAAGGTTCGAGTTGCCAAACGTCAGCCTCGAAACCTTAATGACTTGGAGAAGATCTGCAAAGAGGAGTGGGACAAAATCCCTCCTGAGATGTGTGCAAACCTGATGGCCAACTACAATAAACGTCTGACCTCTGTGATTGCCAACAAGGGTTTTGCCACCAAGTACTAAGTCATGTTTTGCAGAGGGGTCAAATACTTATTTCCCTCATTAAAATGCAAATCATTTTATAACATTTTTGACATGTGTTTTTCTGGATTTTTTTGTTGTTATTCTGTCTCTCACTGTTCAAATAAACCTACTATTAAAATTATAGACGGATCATTTCTTTTTAAGTGGGCAAACGTACAAAATCAGCAGGGGATCAAATACTTTTTTCCCCCACTGTATAGCATTTCTTAATATTACTCAGTTCCATTGGCTTTGATGCCTCATGATTGAGTATTGCTCTGTTCAAGTAGACTGTGATTTTGCCCTGGTCTGATAGGGGTGTCAGTGGGCTGACTGTGAACACTCTGAGAGACTCTGGGTTGAGGTCAGTGATAAAGTAGTCTACAGTACTACTGCCAAGAGATGAGCTGTAGGTGTACCTACCATAGGAGTCCCCCCGAAGCCTACCATTGACTATGTACATACCCAGCGTGCGACAGAGCTGCAGGAGTTGTGACCTATTTTTGTTGGTTATGTTGTCATAGTTGTGCCTAGGGGGCATATGGGGGAGGGAATGCTGTCCCCCTGTGTGCTGAGGGTGTCAGGTTCTTGTCCGGTTCTGGCATTTAGGTCGCCACAGACTAGTACATGTCCCTGGATCCTATTCCAACTAAACTACTGAAAGAGCTGCTTCCTGTGCTTGGCCCTCCTATGTTGAACATAATAAACGGCTCTCTATCCACCGGATGTGTACCAAACTCACTAAAAGTGGCAGTAATAAAGCCTCTCTTGAAAAAGCCAAATCTTGACCCAGAAATTATAAAAACCTATCGGCCTATATCGAATCTTCCATTCCTCTCAAACATTTTAGAAAAAGCTGTTGCGCAGCAACTCACTGCCTTCCTGAAGACAAACAATGTACACGAAACGCTTCAGTCTGGTTTTAGACCCCATCATAGCACTGAGACTGCACTTGTGAAGGTGGTAAATGACCTTTTAATGATGTCAGACCGAGGTTCTGCGTCTGTCCTCGTGCTCCTAGATCTTAGTGCTGCTTTTGATACCATCGATCACCACATTCTTTTGGAGAGATTGGAAACCCAAATTGGTCTACATGGACAAGTTCTGGCCTGGTTTAGGTCTTATCTGTCGGAAAGATATCAGTTTGTCTCTGTGAATGGTTTGTCCTCTGACAAATCAACTGTAAATTTCGGTGTTCCTCAAGGTTCCGTTTTAGGACCACTATTGTTTTCACTATATATTTTACCTCTTGGGGATGTCATTCGAAAACATAATGTTAAATTTCACTGCTATGCAGATGACAAACAGCTGTACACTTCAATGAAACATGGTGAAGCCCCAAAATTGCCCTCGCTAGAAGCCTGTGTCTCAGACATAAGGAAGTGGATGGCTGCAAACTTTCTACTCTTAAACTCGGACAAAACAGAGATGCTTGTTCTAGGTCCCAAGAAACAAAGAGATCTTCTGTTGAATCTGACAATTAATCTGGATGGTTGTACAGTCGTCTCAAATAAAACTGTGAAGGACCTCGGCGTTACTCTGGACCCTGATCTCTCTTTTGAAGAACATATCAAGACTGTTTCAAGGACAGCTTTTTTCCATCTACGTAACATTGCAAAAATCAGAAACTTTCTGTCCAAAAATGACGCAGAAAAATTAATCCATGCCTTTGTTACTTCTAGGTTGGACTACTGCAATGCTCTACTTTCCGGCTACCCGGATAAAGCACTAAATAAACTTCAGTTAGTGCTAAATACGGCTGCTAGAATCCTGACTAGAACCAAAAAATTTGATCATATTACTCCAGTGCTAGCCTCCCTACACTGGCTTCCTGTTAAGGCAAGGGCTGATTTCAAGGTTTTACTGCTAACCTACAAAGCATTACATGGGCTTGCTCCTACCTATCTTTCCGATTTGGTCCTGCCGTACATACCTACACGTACACTACGGTCACAAGACGCGAGCCTCCTAATTGTTCCTAGAATTTCTAAGCAAACAGCTAGAGGTAGGGCTTTCTCCTATAGAGCTCAATTTTTATGGAATAGTCTGCCTACCCATGTGAGAGACGCAGACTCAGTCTCAACCTTCAAGTCTTTACTGAAGACATATCTCTTCAGTAGGTCCTATGATTAAGTGTAGTCTGGCTCAGGGGTGTGAAGGTGAACGGAAAGGCTGGAGCAACGAACCGCCCTTGCTGTCTCTGCCTGGCTGGTTTCCCCTCTTTCCACTGGGATTCTCTGCCTCTACCCCTATTACGGGGGCTGAGTCACTGGCTTACTGGTGTTCTTCCATGCCGTCCCTGGGAGGGGTGCGTCACTTGAGTGGGTTGAGTCACTGACGTGGTCTTCCTGTCTGGGTTGGCGCCCCCCCTTGGGCTGTGCCGTGGCGGAGATCTTTGTGGGCTATACTTGGCCTTGTCCCGGGATGGTATGTTGGTGGTTGGAGATATCCCTCCAGTGGTGTGGAGGCTGTGCTTTGGCAAAGTGGGTGGGGTTATATCCTACCTGTTTGGCCCTGTCTGGGGGTTTCATCGGATGGGGCCACAGTGTCTCCTGACCCCTCCTGTCTCAGCCTCCAGTATTTATGCTGTAGTAGTTTATGTGTCGGGGGGCTGGGGTCAGTCTGTCACATCTGGAGTATTTCTCTTGTCTTTTCCGGTGTCCTGTGTGAATTTAAATATGCTCTCTCTAATTCTCTCTTTCTCTTTCTTTCTTTCTCTCTCTCGGAGGACCTGAGCCCTAGGACCATGCCTCAGGACTACCTGGCTTGATGACTCCTTGCTGTCCCCAGTTCACCTGGCCGTGCTGCTGCTCCAGTTCCAACTGTTCTGCCTGCAGCTATGGAACCCTGACCTGTTCACTGGACGTGCTACCTGTCCCAGACCTGCTGTTTTCAACTCTTTAGAGACAGCAGGAGCGGTAGAGTTACTCTCAAAGATCGGCTATGAAAAAGCCAATTGACACTTACTCTTGTGTTACTGACTTGTTGCACCCTCGACAACTACTATGATTATTATTATTTGACAATGCTGGTCATTTATGAACATTTGAATTTCTAGGCCATGTGCTGTTATAATCTCCACCCGGCACAGCCAGAAGAGGACTGGCCACCCCTCATAGCCTGGTTCCTCTCTAGGTTTCTTCCTACGTTTTGGCCTTTCTAGGGAGTTTTTCCTAGCCACCGTGCTTCTACACCTGCATTGCTTGCTGTTTGGGGTTTTAGGCTGGGTTTCCGTACAGCACTTTGTGATATCAGCTGATGTAAGAAGGGCTATATAAATCAATTTGATTTGATTTGATTTTTGGGCCTGGAAATGATTGATTTCCCCCTCCAGGATGGAGAAGCTGTCTTCATTAAAGTATGGGGATTCTACTGGGGGGATATAGAGAGCACACAGGAGAACATTTTTCTCTGTTAAGATGATTTCCTGTTGAATTTCTAGCCAAATGTAAAATGTTCCTGTTTTGATTAATTTAATGGAGTGAGTTAGGTCTGCTCTATACCAAATTAGCATACCCTCTGAGTCCCTTCCCTGTTTCACAGGTAGTTTGGTGGATGGGACTACCAGCTCTCTGTAATCTAGTGGGCAACCAGTGGGTCTGTCTCTTCTATACCATGTTTCTTGTAGGATGACAATGTCTATGTTTTCGATTTATTTGATGAAGTCAAGGTTCCTGCTCTTTAGGCCAAAGGCAGATGACCTCAGGCCTTGGATATTCCAGGATGAGATAGTGAAGGCTTTGTGTTCCATAAAGTGTCCAATGTTGTTGGTCGTGTGGTTTGGCCTTAGGCCAGTAAGTGTGAGCAGAGCCTGCTGAGCATCTGGTATCTGCCTTTGGCTTGGGGGTGGGGAGGAGGGGCATAGGTCTGATCTGAGGGGGCCTAAATGGGTTGTGGGCATGGTTGACTTGGGGTGGGGGGGTTGATTGGTTGGGGGGGGCGTATGGATGTGTCTGGTGGTGTTGTGGTCTGGATGTAGGTCCTCTCAGAGTGGGTCCTCTAGGTGAGTGTCTCGCTGGTCTGGGAGGGAATCTTGCTGGTCTGGGAGAGTGTCTCGCTGGTCTGGGAGAGTGTCTCGCTGGTCTGGGAGAGTGTCTCGCTGGTCTGGGCGGGGTGTCTCGCTGGTCTGGAAGAGTGTCTCACTGGTCTGGGAGAGTGTCTCACTGGTCTGGGAGAGTGTCTCGCTCGTCTGGGAGAGCGTCTCGCTGGTCTGGGAGAGCGTCTCGCTGGTCTGGGAGAGTGTCTCGCTGGTCTGGGAGAGTGTCTCGCTGGTCTGGGAGAGTGTCTCGCTGGTCTGGGAGAGTGTCTCGCTGGTCTGGGTGTTGTGTCTCGCTGGTCTGGGGGGGGTGTCTTGCTGGTCTGGGAGGGGTGTCTCGCTGGTCTGGGCGGGGTGTCTCGCTGGTCTGGGCGTTGTGTCTCGCTAGTCTGGGAGAGTGTCTCGCTGGTCTGGGAGAGTGTCTCGCTGGTCTGGGAGAGTGTCTCACTGGTCTGGGAGAGTGTCTCGCTGGTCTGGGAGAGTGTCTCGCTGGTCTGGGAGAGTGTCTCACTGGTCTGGGAGAGTGTCTCGCTGGTCTGGGCGGAGTGTCTCACTGGTCTGGGTGGAGTGTCTCGCTGGTCTGGGCGGAGTGTCTCGCTGGTCTGGGCGGAGTGTCTCGCTGGTCTGGGCGTTGTGTCTCGCTGGTCTGGGAGAGTGTCTCTGCTGGTCTGGGAGAGTGGCTCTGCTGGTCTGGGAGAGTGGCTCTGCTGGTCTGGGAGAGTGGCTCTGCTGGTCTGGGAGAGTGTCTCTGCTGGTCTGGGAGAGTGTCTCTGCTGGTCTGGGAGAGTGGCTCGCTGGTCTGGGCGGGGTATCTATTGATCTGTTGTCCTGTGTGAAGTGTTGGGACTGCGTTTGAGAGCGATGTCCTTAAGGGTCCGGGCGAAGGTGGGCACTGCTGCCTTGTATAGGTGGATCTGGGCATAAAGGCTGTTCAAGTCCAGGGTGGAGTGGTGGGCCAGGAAAACATTTGGGTTTGAGGCACAGTCACAGGAAATACTTGCGTTTACCCGCTGTATGGTAGCAGGGTGGAAGTATTTTTGTGGCAGCAGGGTGGATGTAACCACTTGTGCATTGGGGAAAGTAGAAGAAGCTTTTTCAATCACTCCCTTCAGTGCTGTGGCCACCCTTTCCTACTGTGCTCTCAGGTCGTTTGTACCTGTGTGTATTATTATGTGGCTGGGTGACCCTAGTTGGTCCTCAGACTGAAGGTCTCGGCCATGCTGGGTGTTTGGACACCAGAGTTTAGACACACTGTGTTTGGGAAAAGTTTTTTTTTATTGTATATTTTTCCCGTTTGAGTCCATAAGGAGTACAGTCTGTGTTTTGTGTATGTCCTCAGTGGGTGTGGGGGGGTTGTCAGGAGGGCTATAAGGGTGGCTGACAGGGGGGGTGCTCAGAGGGGGTGAGATCCCCTGGGCTTGGGGTTATTAATTTGTCTGTTCTGCTGTGATGTAGACGTGGTCAGGGTCTGGGGTGGAATGTTCTGCTGTGATGTAGACGTGGTCAGGGTCTGGGGACTGTTCTGCTGTGATGTAGACGTGGTCAGTGTCTGGGGACTGTTCTGCTGTGATGTAGACGTGGTCAGGGTCTGGGGTGGAATGTTCTGCTGTGGTGTAGATGTGGTCAGGGTCTGAGGACTGTTCTGCTGTGGTGTAGACGTGGTCAGGGTCTGGGGACTGTTCTGCTGTGATGTAGACGTGGTCGAGGTCTGAGGACTGTTCTGCTGTGATGTAGACGTGGTCAGGGTCTGGGGACTGTTCTGCTGTGATGTAGACGTGGTCAGGGTCTGGGGACTGTTCTGCTGTGATGTAGACGTGGTCAGGGTCTGAGGACTGTTCTGCTGTGATGTAGACGTGGTCAGGGTCTGAGGACTGTTCTGCTGTGATGTGGTCAGGGTCTGAGGACTGTTCTGCTGTGATGTAGACATGGTCAGGGTCTGAGGTGGACTGTTCTGCTGTGATGTAGACGTGGTCAGGGTCTGAGGACTGTTCTACTGTGATGTAGACGTGGTCAGGGTCTGGGGTGAACTGATCTGCTGTGATGTAGACGTGGTAAGGGTCTGAGGACTGGTCTGCTGTAATGTAGAAGTGGTCAGGGTCTGGGGACTGTTCTGCTGTGATGTAGACATGGTCAGGGTCTGGGGACTGTTCTGCTGTGGTGTAGACGTGGTTAGGGTCTGAGGACTGTTCTGCTGTGATGTAGACGTGGTCAGGGTCTGAGGACTGTTCTGCTGTGGTGTAGACGTGGTCAGGGTCTGGGGACTGTTCTGCTGTGATGTAGACGTGGTCAGGGTCTGAAGGCATTTCTGCTGTGATGTAGACGTGGTCAGGGTCTGGGGACTGTTCTGCGGTGGTGTAGATGTGGTCAGGGTCTGGAGACTGTTCTGCTGTGATGTAGACATGTTCAGGGTCTGGGGACTGCCATGCTGTGATGTAGACGTGGTCAGGGTCTGGAGACTGTTCTGCTGTGGTGTAGACGTGGTCAGAGTCTGAGGACTGTTCTGCTGTGATTTAGACGTGGTCAGGGTCTGAGGACTGTTCTACTGTGATGTAGACGTGGTCAGGGTCTGAGGTGAACTGATCTTCTGTGATGTAGACGTGGTCAGGGTCTGGGGACTGTTCTGCTGTGATGTAGACATGGTCAGGGTCAGAGGACTGTTCTGCTGTGATGTAGACGTGGTCAGGGTCTGGGGACTGTTCTGCTGTGATGTAGACATGGTCAGGGTCTGGGGACTGTTCTGCTGGGATGTAGATGTGGTCAGGGTCTGAGGACTGTTCTGCTGTGATGTAGACGTGGTCAGGGTCTGGGGTGGGGACTGTTCTGCTGTGATGTAGATGTGGTCAGGGTCAGAGGACTGTTCTGCTGTGATGTAGACGTGGTCAGGGTCTGAGGACTGTTCTGCTGTGATGTAGACATGGTCAGGGTCTGGGGACTGTTCTGCTGTGGTGTAGACGTGGTCAGGGTCTGAGGACTGTTCTGCTGTGATGTAGACGTGGTCAGGGTCTGAGGGCTGTTCTGCTGTGGTGTAGATGTGGTCAGGGTCTGAGGACTGTTCTGCTGTGATGTAGACGTGGTCAGGGTCTGGGGACTGTTCTGCTGTGATGTAGACGTGGTCAGGGTCTGAGGACTGTTCTGCTGTGATGTAGACATGGTCAGGGTCTGAGGACTGTTCTGCTGTGATGTAGACGTGGTCAGGGTCTGAGGACTGTTCTGCTGTGATGTAGACATGGTCAGGGTCTGGGGACTGTTCTGCTGTGATGTAGACATGGTCAGGGTCTGGGGACTGTTCTGCTGTGTAGACGTGGTCAGGGTCTGAGGACTGTTCTGCTTTGATGTAAACGTGGTCAGGGTCTGAGGACTGTTCTGCTGTGGTGTAGACGTGGTCAGGGTCTGAGGACTGTTCTGCTGTGGTGTAGACGTGGTCAGGGTCTGGGGACTGTTCTGCTGTGATGTAGACGTGGTCAGGGTCTGAGGTGGACTGTTCTGCTGTGATGTAGACGTGGTCAGGGTCTGAGGACTGTTCTGCTGTGATGTAGACGTGGTCAGGGTCTGAGGACTGGTCTGCTGTGATGTAGACATGGTCAGGGTCTGAGGACTGTTCTGCTGTGGTGTAGACGTGGTCAGGGTCTGGGGACTGTTCTGCTGTGGTGTAGACGTGGTCAGGGTCTGGGGACTGTTCTGCTGTGATGTAGACGTGGTCAGGGTCTGAAGGCATTTCTGCTGTGATGTAGACGTGGTCAGGGTCTGGGGACTGTTCTGCGGTGGTGTAGATGTGGTCAGGGTCTGGAGACTGTTCTGCTGTGATGTAGACATGTTCAGGGTCTGGGGACTGTCCTGCTGTGATGTAGACGTGGTCAGGGTCTGGAGACTGTTCTGCTGTGATGTAGACGTGGTCAGGGTCTGAGGACTGTTCTGCTGTGGTGTAGACGTTTTCAGGGTCTGAGGACTGTTCTAATGTGATGTAGACGTGGTCAGGGTCTGAGGACTGTTCTGCTGTGGTGTAGACGTGGTCAGGGTATGAGGACTGTTCTGCTGTGATGTAGATGTGGTCAGGGTCTGAGGACTGTTCTGCTGTGATGTGGTCAGGGTCTGAGGACTGTTCTGCTGTGATGTAGACGTGGTCAGGGTCTGAGGACTGTTCTGCTGTGATGTAGACGTGGTCAGGGTCTGAGGTGGACTGTTCTGCTGTGGTGTAGACGTGGTCAGGGTCTGGGGACTGTTCTGCTGTTGTGTAGACGTGGTCAGGGTCTGGGGACTGTTCTGCTGTGATGTAGACATGGTCAGGGTCTGAGGACTGTTCTGCTGTGATGTAGACATGGTCAGGGTCTGATGACTGTTCTGCTGTGATGTAGAAGTGGTCAGGGTCTGGTGTGGACTGTTCTGCTGTGATGTAGACGTGGTCAGGATCTGGGGACTGTTCTGCTGTGATGTAAACGTGGTCAGTGTCTGGGGTGGACTGTTCTGCCGTGGTGTAGACGTGGTCAGGGTCTGGGGACTGTTCTGCTGTGATGTAGACGTGGTCAGGGTCTGAAGTGGACTGTTCTGCTATGATTTTGACATGGTCAGGGTCTGGGGTGGACTGTTCTGCTGTGATGTGGTCAGGGTTTGAGGATTGTTCTGCTGTGATTTAGACATGGTCAGGGTCTGAGGACTGTTCTGCTGTGATGTGGTCAGGGTCTGAGGACTGTTCTGCTGTGATGTAGACATGGTCAGGGTCTGAGGTGGACTGTTCTGCTGTGATGTAGACGTGGTCAGGGTCTGAGGACTGTTCTGCTGTCATGTAGACGTGGTCAGGGTCTGAAGTGGACTGTTCTGCTGTGATGTAGAGCCTGCTGAGCATCTGGTATCTGCCTTTTGCTTGGGGGTGGGGAGGAGGGGCATAGGTCTGATCTGAGGGGGCCTAAATGGGTTGTGGGCATGGTTGACTTGGGGTGGGGGGGTTGATTGGTTGGGGGGGGCGTATGGATGTGTCTGGTGGTGTTGTGGTCTGGATGTAGGTCCTCTCAGAGTGGGTCCTCTAGGTGAGTGTCTCGCTGGTCTGGGAGGGAATCTTGCTGGTCTGGGAGAGTGTCTCGCTGGTCTGGGAGAGTGTCTCGCTGGTCTGGGAGAGTGTCTCGCTGGTCTGGGAGAGTGTCTCGCTGGTCTGGGCGGGGTGTCTCGCTGGTCTGGGAGAGTGTCTCACTGGTCTGGGAGAGTGTCTCACTGGTCTGGGAGAGTGTCTCACTGGTCTGGGAGAGTGTCTCACTGGTCTGGGAGAGTGTCTCACTGGTCTGGGAGAGTGTCTCGCTCGTCTGGGAGAGCGTCTCGCTGGTCTGGGAGAGCGTCTCGCTGGTCTGGGAGAGTGTCTCGCTGGTCTGGGAGAGTGTCTCGCTGGTCTGGGAGAGTGTCTCGCTGGTCTGGGAGAGTGTCTCGCTGGTCTGGGAGAGTGTCTCGCTGGTCTGGGTGTTGTGTCTCGCTGGTCTGGGGGGGTGTCTTGCTGGTCTGGGAGGGGTGTCTCGCTGGTCTGGGCGGGGTGTCTCGCTGGTCTGGGCGTTGTGTCTCGCTAGTCTGGGAGAGTGTCTCGCTGGTCTGGGAGAGTGTCTCGCTGGTCTGGGAGAGTGTCTCACTGGTCTGGGAGAGTGTCTCGCTGGTCTGGGAGAGTGTCTCACTGGTCTGGGCGGAGTGTCTCACTGGTCTGGGTGGAGTGTCTCGCTGGTCTGGGCGGAGTGTCTCGCTGGTCTGGGCGGAGTGTCTCGCTGGTCTGGGCGTTGTGTCTCGCTGGTCTGGGAGAGTGTCTCTGCTGGTCTGGGAGAGTGTCTCTGCTGGTCTGGGAGAGTGGCTCAGCTGGTCTGGGAGAGTGTCTCTGCTGGTCTGGGAGAGTGTCTCTGCTGGTCTGGGAGAGTGGCTCGCTGGTCTGGGCGGGGTATCTATTGATCTGTTGTCCTGTGTGAAGTGTTGGGGCTGCGTTTGAGAGCGATGTCCTTAAGGGTCCGGGCGAAGGTGGGCACTGCTGCCTTGTATAGGTGGATCTGGGCATAAAGGCTGTTCAAGTCCAGGGTGGAGTGGTGGGCCAGGAAAACATTTGGGTTTGAGGCACAGTCACAGGAAATACTTGCGTTTACCCGCTGTATGGTAGCATTGTGGAAGTATTTCTGTGGCAGCAGGGTGGATGTAACCACTTGTGCATCGGGGAAAGTAGAAGAAGCTTTTTCAATCACTCCCTTCAGTGCTGTGGCCACCCTTTCCCGCTGTGTTCTCAGGTCGTTTGTACCTTTGTGTATTATTATGTGGCTGGGTGACCCTAGTTGGTCCTCAGACTGAAGGTCTCGGCCACGCTGGGTGTTTGGACACCAGAGTTTAGACACACTGTGTTTGGGAAAAGTTTTTTTTTATTGTATATTTTTCCCGTTTGAGTCCATAAGGAGTACAGTCTGTGTTTTGTGTATGTCCTCAGTGGGTGTGGGGGGGTTGTCAGGAGGGCTATAAGGGTGGCTGACAGGGGGGGTGCTCAGAGGGGGTGAGATCCCCTGGGCTTGGGGTTATTAATTTGTCTGTTCTGCTGTGATGTAGACGTGGTCAGGGTCTGGGGTGGAATGTTCTGCTGTGATGTAGACGTGGTCAGGGTCTGGGGACTGTTCTGCTGTGATGTAGACGTGGTCAGTGTCTGGGGACTGTTCTGCTGTGATGTAGACGTGGTCAGGGTCTGGGGTGGAATGTTCTGCTGTGGTGTAGATGTGGTCAGGGTCTGAGGACTGTTCTGCTGTGGTGTAGACGTGGTCAGGGTCTGGGGACTGTTCTGCTGTGATGTAGACGTGGTCGAGGTCTGAGGACTGTTCTGCTGTGATGTAGACGTGGTCAGGGTCTGGGGACTGTTCTGCTGTGATGTAGACGTGGTCAGGGTCTGGGGACTGTTCTGCTGTGATGTAGACATGGTCAGGGTCTGAGGACTGTTCTGCTGTGATGTAAACGTGGTCAGGGTCTGAGGACTGTTCTGCTGTGATGTGGTCAGGGTCTGAGGACTGTTCTGCTGTGATGTAGACATGGTCAGGGTCTGAGGTGGACTGTTCTGCTGTGATGTAGACGTGGTCAGGGTCTGAGGACTGTTCTACTGTGATGTAGACGTGGTCAGGGTCTGGGGTGAACTGATCTGCTGTGATGTAGACGTGGTAAGGGTCTGAGGACTGGTCTGCTGTAATGTAGAAGTGGTCAGGGTCTGGGGACTGTTCTGCTGTGATGTAGACATGGTCAGGGTCTGGGGACTGTTCTGCTGTGGTGTAGACGTGGTTAGGGTCTGAGGACTGTTCTGCTGTGATGTAGACGTGGTCAGGGTCTGAGGACTGTTCTGCTGTGGTGTAGACGTGGTCAGGGTCTGGGGACTGTTCTGCTGTGATGTAGACGTGGTCAGGGTCTGAAGGCATTTCTGCTGTGATGTAGACGTGGTCAGGGTCTGGGGACTGTTCTGCGGTGGTGTAGATGTGGTCAGGGTCTGGAGACTGTTCTGCTGTGATGTAGACATGTTCAGGGTCTGGGGACTGCCATGCTGTGATGTAGACGTGGTCAGGGTCTGGAGACTGTTCTGCTGTGGTGTAGACGTGGTCAGAGTCTGAGGACTGTTCTGCTGTGATTTAGACGTGGTCAGGGTCTGAGGACTGTTCTACTGTGATGTAGACGTGGTCAGGGTCTGAGGTGAACTGATCTTCTGTGATGTAGACGTGGTCAGGGTCTGGGGACTGTTCTGCTGTGATGTAGACATGGTCAGGGTCAGAGGACTGTTCTGCTGTGATGTAGACGTGGTCAGGGTCTGGGGACTGTTCTGCTGTGATGTAGACATGGTCAGGGTCTGGGGACTGTTCTGCTGGGATGTAGATGTGGTCAGGGTCTGAGGACTGTTCTGCTGTGATGTAGACGTGGTCAGGGTCTGGGGTGGGGACTGTTCTGCTGTGATGTAGATGTGGTCAGGGTCAGAGGACTGTTCTGCTGTGATGTAGACGTGGTCAGGCTCTGAGGACTGTTCTGCTGTGATGTAGACATGGTCAGGGTCTGGGGACTGTTCTGCTGTGGTGTAGACGTGGTCAGGGTCTGAGGACTGTTCTGCTGTGATGTAGACGTGGTCAGGGTCTGAGGGCTGTTCTGCTGTGGTGTAGATGTGGTCAGGGTCTGAGGACTGTTCTGCTGTGATGTAGACGTGGTCAGGGTCTGGGGACTGTTCTGCTGTGATGTAGACGTGGTCAGGGTCTGAGGACTGTTCTGCTGTGATGTAGACATGGTCAGGGTCTGAGGACTGTTCTGCTGTGATGTAGACGTGGTCAGGGTCTGAGGACTGTTCTGCTGTGATGTAGACATGGTCAGGGTCTGGGGACTGTTCTGCTGTGATGTAGACATGGTCAGGGTCTGGGGACTGTTCTGCTGTGTAGACGTGGTCAGGGTCTGAGGACTGTTCTGCTTTGATGTAAACGTGGTCAGGGTCTGAGGACTGTTCTGCTGTGGTGTAGACGTGGTCAGGGTCTGAGGACTGTTCTGCTGTGGTGTAGACGTGGTCAGGGTCTGGGGACTGTTCTGCTGTGATGTAGACGTGGTCAGGGTCTGAGGTGGACTGTTCTGCTGTGATGTAGACGTGGTCAGGGTCTGAGGACTGTTCTGCTGAGATGTAGACGTGGTCAGGGTCTGAGGACTGGTCTGCTGTGATGTAGACATGGTCAGGGTCTGAGGACTGTTCTGCTGTGGTGTAGACGTGGTCAGGGTCTGGGGACTGTTCTGCTGTGGTGTAGACGTGGTCAGGGTCTGGGGACTGTTCTGCTGTGATGTAGACGTGGTCAGGGTCTGAAGGCATTTCTGCTGTGATGTAGACGTGGTCAGGGTCTGGGGACTGTTCTGCGGTGGTGTAGATGTGGTCAGGGTCTGGAGACTGTTCTGCTGTGATGTAGACATGTTCAGGGTCTGGGGACTGTCCTGCTGTGATGTAGACGTGGTCAGGGTCTGGAGACTGTTCTGCTGTGATGTAGACGTGGTCAGGGTCTGAGGACTGTTCTGCTGTGGTGTAGACGTTTTCAGGGTCTGAGGACTGTTCTAATGTGATGTAGACGTGGTCAGGGTCTGAGGACTGTTCTGCTGTGGTGTAGACGTGGTCAGGGTATGAGGACTGTTCTGCTGTGATGTAGATGTGGTCAGGGTCTGAGGACTGTTCTGCTGTGATGTGGTCAGGGTCTGAGGACTGTTCTGCTGTGATGTAGACGTGGTCAGGGTCTGAGGACTGTTCTGCTGTGATGTAGACGTGGTCAGGGTCTGAGGTGGACTGTTCTGCTGTGGTGTAGACGTGGTCAGGGTCTGGGGACTGTTCTGCTGTTGTGTAGACGTGGTCAGGGTCTGGGGACTGTTCTGCTGTGATGTAGACATGGTCAGGGTCTGAGGACTGTTCTGCTGTGATGTAGACATGGTCAGGGTCTGATGACTGTTCTGCTGTGATGTAGAAGTGGTCAGGGTCTGGTGTGGACTGTTCTGCTGTGATGTAGACGTGGTCAGGATCTGGGGACTGTTCTGCTGTGATGTAAACGTGGTCAGTGTCTGGGGTGGACTGTTCTGCCGTGGTGTAGACGTGGTCAGGGTCTGGGGACTGTTCTGCTGTGATGTAGACGTGGTCAGGGTCTGAAGTGGACTGTTCTGCTATGATTTTGACATGGTCAGGGTCTGGGGTGGACTGTTCTGCTGTGATGTGGTCAGGGTTTGAGGATTGTTCTGCTGTGATTTAGACATGGTCAGGGTCTGAGGACTGTTCTGCTGTGATGTGGTCAGGGTCTGAGGACTGTTCTGCTGTGATGTAGACATGGTCAGGGTCTGAGGTGGACTGTTCTGCTGTGATGTAGACGTGGTCAGGGTCTGAGGACTGTTCTGCTGTCATGTAGACGTGGTCAGGGTCTGAAGTGGACTGTTCTGCTGTGATGTAGAGCCTGCTGAGCATCTGGTATCTGCCTTTTGCTTGGGGGTGGGGAGGAGGGGCATAGGTCTGATCTGAGGGGGCCTAAATGGGTTGTGGGCATGGTTGACTTG
This sequence comes from Salmo trutta, assembly GCF_901001165.1. NCBI lineage: Eukaryota > Metazoa > Chordata > Actinopteri > Salmoniformes > Salmonidae > Salmo > Salmo trutta. The sequence continues at coordinate 17,563 of NW_021822285.1, forward strand.
GGGTGGGGGGGTTGATTGGTTGGGGGGGGGCGTATGGATGTGTCTGGTGGTGTTGTGGTCTGGATGTAGGTCCTCTCAGAGTGGGTCCTCTAGGTGAGTGTCTCGCTGGTCTGGGAGGGAATCTTGCTGGTCTGGGAGAGTGTCTCGCTGGTCTGGGAGAGTGTCTCGCTGGTCTGGGAGAGTGTCTCGCTGGTCTGGGAGAGTGTCTCGCTGGTCTGGGCGGGGTGTCTCGCTGGTCTGGGAGAGTGTCTCACTGGTCTGGGAGAGTGTCTCACTGGTCTGGGAGAGTGTCTCACTGGTCTGGGAGAGTGTCTCACTGGTCTGGGAGAGTGTCTCACTGGTCTGGGAGAGTGTCTCGCTCGTCTGGGAGAGCGTCTCGCTGGTCTGGGAGAGCGTCTCGCTGGTCTGGGAGAGTGTCTCGCTGGTCTGGGAGAGTGTCTCGCTGGTCTGGGAGAGTGTCTCGCTGGTCTGGGAGAGTGTCTCGCTGGTCTGGGAGAGTGTCTCGCTGGTCTGGGTGTTGTGTCTCGCTGGTCTGGGGGGGTGTCTTGCTGGTCTGGGAGGGGTGTCTCGCTGGTCTGGGCGGGGTGTCTCGCTGGTCTGGGCGTTGTGTCTCGCTAGTCTGGGAGAGTGTCTCGCTGGTCTGGGAGAGTGTCTCGCTGGTCTGGGAGAGTGTCTCACTGGTCTGGGAGAGTGTCTCGCTGGTCTGGGAGAGTGTCTCACTGGTCTGGGCGGAGTGTCTCACTGGTCTGGGTGGAGTGTCTCGCTGGTCTGGGCGGAGTGTCTCGCTGGTCTGGGCGGAGTGTCTCGCTGGTCTGGGCGTTGTGTCTCGCTGGTCTGGGAGAGTGTCTCTGCTGGTCTGGGAGAGTGTCTCTGCTGGTCTGGGAGAGTGGCTCAGCTGGTCTGGGAGAGTGTCTCTGCTGGTCTGGGAGAGTGTCTCTGCTGGTCTGGGAGAGTGGCTCGCTGGTCTGGGCGGGGTATCTATTGATCTGTTGTCCTGTGTGAAGTGTTGGGGCTGCGTTTGAGAGCGATGTCCTTAAGGGTCCGGGCGAAGGTGGGCACTGCTGCCTTGTATAGGTGGATCTGGGCATAAAGGCTGTTCAAGTCCAGGGTGGAGTGGTGGGCCAGGAAAACATTTGGGTTTGAGGCACAGTCACAGGAAATACTTGCGTTTACCCGCTGTATGGTAGCATTGTGGAAGTATTTCTGTGGCAGCAGGGTGGATGTAACCACTTGTGCATCGGGGAAAGTAGAAGAAGCTTTTTCAATCACTCCCTTCAGTGCTGTGGCCACCCTTTCCCGCTGTGTTCTCAGGTCGTTTGTACCTTTGTGTATTATTATGTGGCTGGGTGACCCTAGTTGGTCCTCAGACTGAAGGTCTCGGCCACGCTGGGTGTTTGGACACCAGAGTTTAGACACACTGTGTTTGGGAAAAGTTTTTTTTTATTGTATATTTTTCCCGTTTGAGTCCATAAGGAGTACAGTCTGTGTTTTGTGTATGTCCTCAGTGGGTGTGGGGGGGTTGTCAGGAGGGCTATAAGGGTGGCTGACAGGGGGGGTGCTCAGAGGGGGTGAGATCCCCTGGGCTTGGGGTTATTAATTTGTCTGTTCTGCTGTGATGTAGACGTGGTCAGGGTCTGGGGTGGAATGTTCTGCTGTGATGTAGACGTGGTCAGGGTCTGGGGACTGTTCTGCTGTGATGTAGACGTGGTCAGTGTCTGGGGACTGTTCTGCTGTGATGTAGACGTGGTCAGGGTCTGGGGTGGAATGTTCTGCTGTGGTGTAGATGTGGTCAGGGTCTGAGGACTGTTCTGCTGTGGTGTAGACGTGGTCAGGGTCTGGGGACTGTTCTGCTGTGATGTAGACGTGGTCAGGGTCTGAGGACTGTTCTGCTGTGATGTAGACGTGGTCAGGGTCTGGGGACTGTTCTGCTGTGATGTAGACGTGGTCAGGGTCTGGGGACTGTTCTGCTGTGATGTAGACATGGTCAGGGTCTGAGGACTGTTCTGCTGTGATGTAAACGTGGTCAGGGTCTGAGGACTGTTCTGCTGTGATGTGGTCAGGGTCTGAGGACTGTTCTGCTGTGATGTAGACATGGTCAGGGTCTGAGGTGGACTGTTCTGCTGTGATGTAGACGTGGTCAGGGTCTGAGGACTGTTCTGCTGTGATGTAGACGTGGTCAGGGTCTGGGGACTGTTCTGCTGTGATGTAGACGTGGTCAGGGTCTGGGGACTGTTCTGCTGTGATGTAGACATGGTCAGGGTCTGAGGACTGTTCTGCTGTGATGTAAACGTGGTCAGGGTCTGAGGACTGTTCTGCTGTGATGTGGTCAGGGTCTGAGGACTGTTCTGCTGTGATGTAGACATGGTCAGGGTCTGAGGTGGACTGTTCTGCTGTGATGTAGACGTGGTCAGGGTCTGAGGACTGTTCTACTGTGATGTAGACGTGGTCAGGGTCTGGGGTGAACTGATCTGCTGTGATGTAGACGTGGTAAGGGTCTTAGGACTGGTCTGCTGTAATGTAGAAGTGGTCAGGGTCTGGGGACTGTTCTGCTGTGATGTAGACATGGTCAGGGTCTGGGGACTGTTCTGCTGTGGTGTAGACGTGGTCAGGGTCTGAGGACTGTTCTGCTGTGATGTAGACGTGGTCAGGGTCTGAGGACTGTTCTGCTGTGGTGTAGACGTGGTCAGGGTCTGGGGACTGTTCTGCTGTGATGTAGACGTGGTCAGGGTCTGAAGGCATTTCTGCTGTGATGTAGACGTGGTCAGGGTCTGAGGACTGTTCTGCTGTGGTGTAGACGTGGTCAGGGTCTGAGGACTGTTCTGCTGTGGTGTAGACGTGGTCAGGGTCTGGGGACTGTTCTGCTGTGATGTAGACGTGGTCAGGGTCTGAGGTGGACTGTTCTGCTGTGATGTAGACGTGGTCAGGGTCTGAGGACTGTTCTGCTGAGATGTAGACGTGGTCAGGGTCTGAGGACTGGTCTGCTGTGATGTAGACATGGTCAGGGTCTGAGGACTGTTCTGCTGTGATGTAGACGTGGTCAGGGTCTGGGGACTGTTCTGCTGTGATGTAGACGTGGTCAGGGTCTGAAGGCATTTCTGCTGTGATGTAGACGTGGTCAGGGTCTGGGGACTGTTCTGCGGTGGTGTAGATGTGGTCAGGGTCTGGAGACTGTTCTGCTGTGATGTAGACATGTTCAGGGTCTGGGGACTGTCCTGCTGTGATGTAGACGTGGTCAGGGTCTGGAGACTGTTCTGCTGTGATGTAGACGTGGTCAGGGTCTGAGGACTGTTCTGCTGTGGTGTAGACGTTTTCAGGGTCTGAGGACTGTTCTAATGTGATGTAGACGTGGTCAGGGTCTGAGGACTGTTCTGCTGTGGTGTAGACGTGGTCAGGGTCTGAGGACTGTTCTGCTGTGATGTAGATGTGGTCAGGGTCTGAGGACTGTTCTGCTGTGATGTGGTCAGGGTCTGAGGACTGTTCTGCTGTGATGTAGACGTGGTCAGGGTCTGAGGACTGTTCTGCTGTGATGTAGACGTGGTCAGGGTCTGAGGTGGACTGTTCTGCTGTGGTGTAGACGTGGTCAGGGTCTGGGGACTGTTCTGCTGTTGTGTAGACGTGGTCAGGGTCTGGGGACTGTTCTGCTGTGATGTAGACATGGTCAGGGTCTGAGGACTGTTCTGCTGTGATGTAGACATGGTCAGGGTCTGATGACTGTTCTGCTGTGATGTAGAAGTGGTCAGGGTCTGTTGTGGACTGTTCTGCTGTGATGTAGACGTGGTCAGGATCTGGGGACTGTTCTGCTGTGATGTAAACGTGGTCAGTGTCTGGGGTGGACTGTTCTGCCGTGGTGTAGACGTGGTCAGGGTCTGGGGACTGTTCTGCTGTGATGTAGACGTGGTCAGGGTCTGAAGTGGACTGTTCTGCTGTGATGTAGCCGTGGTCAGGGTCTGGGGACTGTTCTGCTGTGATGTGGTCAGGGTCTGAGGACTGTTCTGCTATGATTTTGACATGGTCAGGGTCTGGGGTGGACTGTTCTGCTGTGATGTGGTCAGGGTTTGAGGACTGTTCTGCTGTGATTTAGACATGGTCAGGGTCTGAGGACTGTTCTGCTGTGATGTGGTCAGGGTCTGAGGACTGTTCTGCTGTGATGTAGACATGGTCAGGGTCTGAGGTGGACTGTTCTGCTGTGATGTAGACGTGGTCAGGGTCTGAGGACTGTTCTGCTGTCATGTAGACGTGGTCAGGGTCTGAGGACTGTTCTGCTGTGATGTAGACGTGGTCAGGGTCTGAGGACTGTTCTGCTGTGATGTAGACGTGGTCAGGGTCTGAGGTGGACTGTTCTGCTGTGGTGTAGACGTGGTCAGGGTCTGGGGACTGTTCTGCTGTTGTGTAGACGTGGTCAGGGTCTGGGGACTGTTCTGCTGTGATGTAGACATGGTCAGGGTCTGAGGACTGTTCTGCTGTGATGTAGACATGGTCAGGGTCTGATGACTGTTCTGCTGTGATGTAGAAGTGGTCAGGGTCTGGTGTGGACTGTTCTGCTGTGATGTAGACGTGGTCAGGATCTGGGGACTGTTCTGCTGTGATGTAAACGTGGTCAGTGTCTGGGGTGGACTGTTCTGCCGTGGTGTAGACGTGGTCAGGGTCTGGGGACTGTTCTGCTGTGATGTAGACGTGGTCAGGGTCTGAAATGGACTGTTCTGCTGTGATGTAGACGTGGTCAGGGAATGGGGACTGTTCTGCTGTGATGTGGTCAGGGTCTGAGGACTGTTCTGCTATGATTTTGACATGGTCAGGGTCTGGGGTGGACTGTTCTGCTGTGATGTGGTCAGGGTTTGAGGGTTGTTCTGCTGTGATTTAGACATGGTCAGGGTCTGAGGACTGTTCTGCTGTGATGTGGTCAGGGTCTGAGGACTGTTCTGCTGTGATGTAGACATGGTCAGGGTCTGAGGTGGACTGTTCTGCTGTGATGTAGACGTGGTCAGGGTCTGAGGACTGTTCTGCTGTCATGTAGACGTGGTCAGGGTCTGAAGTGGACTGTTCTGCTGTGATGTAGAGCCTGCTGAGCATCTGGTATCTGCCTTTTGCTTGGGGGTGGGGAGGAGGGGCATAGGTCTGATCTGAGGGGGCCTAAATGGGTTGTGGGCATGGTTGACTTGGGGTGGGGGGGTTGATTGGTTGGGGGGGGGCGTATGGATGTGTCTGGTGGTGTTGTGGTCTGGATGTAGGTCCTCTCAGAGTGGGTCCTCTAGGTGAGTGTCTCGCTGGTCTGGGAGGGAATCTTGCTGGTCTGGGAGAGTGTCTCGCTGGTCTGGGAGAGTGTCTCGCTGGTCTGGGAGAGTGTCTCGCTGGTCTGGGCGGGGTGTCTCGCTGGTCTGGGAGAGTGTCTCACTGGTCTGGGAGAGTGTCTCACTGGTCTGGGAGAGTGTCTTGCTCGTCTGGGAGAGCGTCTCGCTGGTCTGGGAGAGTGTCTTGCTCGTCTGGGAGAGTGTCTCGCTGGTCTGGGAGAGCGTCTCGCTGGTCTGGGAGAGTGTCTCACTGGTCTGGGAGAGTGTCTCGCTGGTCTGGGAGAGTGTCTCACTGGTCTGGGAGAGTGTCTCGCTGGTCTGGGAGAGTGTCTCGCTGGTCTGGGTGTTGTGTCTCGCTGGTCTGGGGGGGTGTCTTGCTGGTCTGGGAGGGGTGTCTCGCTGGTCTGGGCGGGGTGTCTCGCTGGTCTGGGCGTTGTGTCTCGCTAGTCTGGGAGAGTGTCTCGCTGGTCTGGGAGAGTGTCTCACTGGTCTGGGAGAGTGTCTCACTGGTCTGGGAGAGTGTCTCGCTGGTCTGGGAGAGTGTCTCGCTGGTCTGGGCGGAGTGTCTCACTGGTCTGGGTGGAGTGTCTCGCTGGTCTGGGCGGAGTGTCTCGCTGGTCTGGGCGGAGTGTCTCGCTGGTCTGGGCGTTGTGTCTCGCTGGTCTGGGAGAGTGTCTCTGCTGGTCTGGGAGAGTGTCTCTGCTGGTCTGGGAGAGTGGCTCTGCTGGTCTGGGAGAGTGGCTCTGCTGGTCTGGGAGAGTGTCTCTGCTGGTCTGGGAGAGTGTCTCTGCTGGTCTGGGAGAGTGGCTCGCTGGTCTGGGCGGGGTATCTATTGATCTGTTGTCCTGTGTGAAGTGTTGGGGCTGCGTTTGAGAGCGATGTCCTTAAGGGTCCGGGCGAAGGTGGGCACTGCTGCCTTGTATAGGTGGATCTGGGCATAAAGGCTGTTCAAGTCCAGGGTGGAGTGGTGGGCCAGGAAAACATTTGGGTTTGAGGCACAGTCACAGGAAATACTTGCGTTTACCCGCTGTATGGTAGCAGGGTGGAAGTATTTTTGTGGCAGCAGGGTGGATGTAACCACTTGTGCATTGGGGAAAGTAGAAGAAGCTTTTTCAATCACTCCCTTCAGTGCTGTGGCCACCCTTTCCCCCTGTGTTTTCAGGTCGTTTGTGCCTGTGTGTATTATTATGTGGCTGGGTGACCCTAGTTGGTCCTCAGACTGAAGGTCTCGGCCACGCTGGGTGTTTGGACACCAGAGTTTAGACACACTGTGTTTGGGAAAAGTTTTTTTTTATTGTATATTTTTCCCGTTTGAGTCCATAAGGAGTACAGTCTGTGTTTTGTGTATGTCCTCAGTGGGTGTGGGGGGGTTGTCAGGAGGGCTATAAGGGTGGCTGACAGGGGGGGTGCTCAGAGGGGGTGAGATCCCCTGGGCTTGGGGTTATTAATTTGTCTGTTCTGCTGTGATGTAGACGTGGTCAGGGTCTGGGGTGGAATGTTCTGCTGTGATGTAGACGTGGTCAGGGTCTGGGGACTGTTCTGCTGTGATGTAGACGTGGTCAGTGTCTGGGGACTGTTCTGCTGTGATGTAGACGTGGTCAGGGTCTGGGGTGGAATGTTCTGCTGTGGTGTAGATGTGGTCAGGGTCTGAGGACTGTTCTGCTGTGGTGTAGACGTGGTCAGGGTCTGGGGACTGTTCTGCTGTGATGTAGACGTGGTCAGGGTCTGAGGACTGTTCTGCTGTGATGTAGACGTGGTCAGGGTCTGGGGACTGTTCTGCTGTGATGTAGACGTGGTCAGGGTCTGGGGACTGTTCTGCTGGGATGTAGACATGGTCAGGGTCTGAGGACTGTTCTGCTGTGATGTAAACGTGGTCAGGGTCTGAGGACTGTTCTGCTGTGATGTGGTCAGGGTCTGAGGACTGTTCTGCTGTGATGTGGTCAGGGTCTGAGGACTGTTCTGCTGTGATGTGGTCAGTGTCTGGGGACTGTTCTGCTGTGATGTAGACGTGGTCAGGGTCTGAGGACTGTTCTACTGTGGTGTAGACGTGGTCAGGGTCTGAGGACTGTTCTGCTGTGATGTAGACGTGGTCAGGGTCTGAGGACTGTTCTGCTGTGGTGTAGACGTGGTCAGGGTCTGAGGACTGTTCTGCTGTGATTTAGACGTGGTCAGTGTCTGGGGACTGTTCTGCTGTGATGTAGACGAGGTCAGGGTCTGAGGACTGTTCTGCTGTGATGTAAACGTGGTCAGGGTCTGAGGACTGTTCTGCTGTGATGTGGTCAGGGTCTGAGGACTGTTCTGCTGTGATGTGGTCAGGGTCTGAGGACTGTTCTGCTGTGATGTAGACATGGTCAGGGTCTGAGGTGGACTGTTCTGCTGTGATGTAGACGTGGTCAGGGTCTGAGGACTGTTCTACTGTGATGTAGACGTGGTCAGGGTCTGGGGTGAACTGATCTGCTGTGATGTAGACGTGGTAAGGGTCTGAGGACTGGTCTGCTGTAATGTAGAAGTGGTCAGGGTCTGGGGACTTTTCTGCTGTGATGTAGACATGGTCAGGGTCTGGGGACTGTTCTGCTGTGGTGTAGACGTGGTCAGGGTCTGAGGACTGTTCTACTGTGGTGTAGACGTGGTCAGGGTCTGAGGACTGTTCTGCTGTGATGTAGACGTGGTCAGGGTCTGAGGACTGTTCTGCTGTGGTGTAGACGTGGTCAGGGTCTGAGGACTGTTCTGCTGTGATTTAGACGTGGTCAGTGTCTGGGGACTGTTCTGCTGTGATGTAGACGAGGTCAGGGTCTGAGGACTGTTCTGCTGTGATGTAAACGTGGTCAGGGTCTGAGGACTGTTCTGCTGTGATGTGGTCAGGGTCTGAGGACTGTTCTGCTGTGATGTGGTCAGGGTCTGAGGACTGTTCTGCTGTGATGTAGACATGGTCAGGGTCTGAGGTGGACTGTTCTGCTGTGATGTAGACGTGGTCAGGGTCTGAGGACTGTTCTACTGTGATGTAGACGTGGTCAGGGTCTGGGGTGAACTGATCTGCTGTGATGTAGACGTGGTAAGGGTCTGAGGACTGGTCTGCTGTAATGTAGAAGTGGTCAGGGTCTGGGGACTTTTCTGCTGTGATGTAGACATGGTCAGGGTCTGGGGACTGTTCTGCTGTGGTGTAGACGTGGTCAGGGTCTGAGGACTGTTCTGCTGTGATGTAGACGTGGTCAGGGTCTGAGGACTGTTCTGCTGTGGTGTAGACGTGGTCAGAGTCTGAGGACTGTTCTGCTGTGATTTAGACGTGGTCAGGGTCTGAGGACTGTTCTACTGTGATGTAGACGTGGTCAGGGTCTGAGGTGAACTGATCTTCTGTGATGTAGACGTGGTCAGGGTCTGGGGACTGTTCTGCTGTGATGTAGACATGGTCAGGGTCAGAGGACTGTTCTGCTGTGATGTAGACGTGGTCAGGGTCTGGGGACTGTTCTGCTGTGATGTAGACATGGTCAGGGTCTGGGGACTGTTCTGCTGTCATGTAGATGTGGTCAGGGTCTGAGGACTGTTCTGCTGTGATGTAGACGTGGTCAGGGTCTGGGGTGGACTGTTCTGCTGTGATGTAGATGTGGTCAGGGTCAGAGGACTGTTCTGCTGTGATGTAGACGTGGTCAGGCTCTGAGGACTGTTCTGCTGAAATGTAGACATGGTCAGGGTCTGGGGACTGTTCTGCTGTGGTGTAGACGTGGTCAGGGTCTGAGGACTGTTCTGCTGTGATGTAGACGTGGTCAGTGTCTGAGGGCTGTTCTGCTGTGGTGTAGATGTGGTCAGGGTCTGAGGACTGTTCTGCTGTGATTTAGACGTGGTCAGGGTCTGGGGACTGTTCTGCTGTGATGTAGACGTGGTCAGGGTCTGAGGACTGTTCTGCTGTGATGTAGACGTGGTCAGGGTCTGAAGTGGACTGTTCTGCTGTGATGTAGACGTGGTCAGGGTCTGAGGACTTTTCTGCTGTGATGTAGACTTGGTCTGGGTGTAAGGACTTTTCTGCTGTGATGTGGTCAGGGTCTAAGGACTGTTCTGCTGTGATGTAGATGTGGTCAGGGTCTGAGGACTGTTCTGCTGTGATTTAGACGTGGTCAGTGTCTGGGGACTGTTCTGCTGTGATGTAGACGTGGTCAGGGTCTGAGGACTGTTCTACTGTGGTGTAGACGTGGTCAGGGTCTGAGGACTGTTCTGCTGTGATGTAGACGTGGTCAGGGTCTGAGGACTGTTCTGCTGTGGTGTAGACGTGGTCAGGGTCTGAGGACTGTTCTGCTGTGATTTAGACGTGGTCAGTGTCTGGGGACTGTTCTGCTGTGATGTAGACGAGGTCAGGGTCTGAGGACTGTTCTGCTGTGATGTAGACGTGGTCAGAGTCTGGGGACTGTTCTGCTGTGATGTAGACGTGGTCAGGGTCTGGGGTGAACTGATCTGCTGTGATGTAGACGTGGTCAGGGTCTGGGGACTGTTCTGCTGTGATGTAGACATGGTCAGGGTCTGAGGACTGTTCTGCTGTGATGTAGACGTGGTCAGGGTCTGAGGTGGACTGTTCTGCTGTGGTGTAGACGTGGTCAGGGTCTGGGGACTGTTCTGCTGTTGTGTAGACGTGGTCAGGGTCTGGGGAATTTTCTGCTGTGATGTGGTCAGGGTCTAAGGACTGTTCTGCTGTGGTGTAGATGTGGTCAGGGTCTGAGGACTGTTCTGCTGTGATGTAGACGTGGTCAGGGTCTGGTGACTGTTCTGCTGTGATGTAGACATGGTCAAGGTCTGGGGACTGTTCTGCTGTGATGTAGACGTGGTCAGGGTCTGAGGACTGTTCTACTGTGATGTAGACGTGGTCAGGGTCTGGGGTGGACTGTTCTGCTGTGATGTAGATGTGGTCAGGGTCTGGGGACTGTTCTGCTGTAATGTAGACGTGGTCAGGGTCTGAGGACTGTTCTGCTGTTATGTAGACATGGTCAGGGTCTGGGGACTTTTCCGCTTAGGTGTAGACGTGGTCAGGGTCTGAGGACTGTTCTGCTGTGATGTTGACGTGGTCAGGGTCTGGGAACTGTTCTGCTGTGGTGTAGACGTGGTCAAGGTCTGAGGACTGTTCTGCTGTGATTTAGACGTGGTAAGGGTCTGAGGACTGTTCTGCTGTGATGTAAACGTGGTCAGGGTCTGAGGACTGTTCTGCTGTGATGTAGACATGGTCAGGGTCTGGGGACTGTTCTGCTGTTATGTAGACATGGTCAGGGTCTGGGGACTGTTCTGCTGTGATGTAGACGTGGTCAGGATCTGAGGACTGTTCTGCTGTGATGTAGACGTGGTCAGAGTCTGGGGACTGTTCTGCGGTGATGTAGACGTGGTGAAGGTCTGGGGACTGTTCTGCTGTGATGTAGACGTGGTCAGGGTCTGGGGAGAACTGATCTGCTGTGATGTAGACGTGGTCAGGGTCTGGGGACTGTTCTGCTGTGATGTAGACGTGGTCAGGGTCTGGGGACTGTTCTGCTGTGATGTAGACGTGGTCAGGGTCTGAAGTGGACTGTTCTGCTGTGATGTAGACGTGGTCAGGGTCTGAAGTGGACTGTTCTGCTGTGATGTAGACGTGGTAAGGGTCTGAGGACTGTTCTGCTGTGATGTAAACGTGGTCAGGGTCTGAGGACTGTTCTGCTGTGATGTAGACATGGTCAGGGTCTGGGGACTGTTCTGCTGTGATGTAGACATGGTCAGGGTCTGAGGACTGTTCTGCTGTGGTGTAGACGTGGTCAGGGTCTGGGGACTGTTCTGCTGTGATGTAGACATGGTCAGGGTCTGAGGACTGTTTTGCTGTGATGTAAAACGTGGTCAGGGTCTGAGGACTGTTCTGCTGTGATGTAGACGTGGTCAGGGTCTGAGGACTGTTCTGCTGTGATGTAGAAGTGGTCAGGGTCTGAGGACTGTTCTGCTTTGGTGTAGACGTGGTCAGGGTCTGGGGACTGTTCTGCTGTGATGTAGACGTGGTCAGGGTCTGAGGACTGTTCTGCTGTGATGTAGACGTGGTCAGGGTCTGGGGACTGTTCTGCTGTGGTGTAGATGTGGTCAGGGTCTGGAGACTGTTCTGCTGTGATGTAGACGTGGTCAGGGTCTGAGGACTGTTCTGCTGTGGTGTAGACGTTTTCAGGGTCTGAGGACTGTTCTAATGTGATGTAGACGTGGTCAGGGTCTGGGGACTGTTCTGCTGTGGTGTAGACATGGTCAGGGTCTGAGGACTGTTCTGCTGTGGTGTAGACGTGGTCAGGGTCTAAGGACTGTTCTGCTGTGATGTAGACGTGGTCAGGGTCTGGGGACAATTCTGCTGTGATGTAGACGTGGTCAGGGTCTGAGGACTGTTCTGCTGTGACGTGGTTAGGGTCTGAGGACTGTTCTGCTGTGATGTAGACGTGGTCAGGGTCCGAGGACTGTTCTGCTGTGATGAAGACGTGGCCAGGGTCTGAGGTAGACTGTTCTGCTGTGGTGTAGACGTGGTCAGGGTCTGGGGACTGTTCTGCTGTTGTGTAGACGTGGTCAGGGTCTGAGGACTGTTCTGCTGTGATGTAGACATGGTCAGGGTCTGATGACTGTTCTGCTGTGATGTAGAAGTGGTCAGGGTCTGGTGTGGACTGTTCTGCTGTGATGTAGACGTGGTCAGGATCTGGGGACTGTTCTGCTGTGATGTAAACGTGGTCAGTGTCTGGGGTGACTGTTCTGCTGTGGTGTAGACGTGGTCAGGGTCTGGGGACTGTTCTGCTGTGATGTAGACGTGGTCAGGGTCTGAAGTGGACTGTTCTGCTGTGATGTAGACGTGGTCAGGGTCTGGGGACTGTTCTGCTGTGATGTGGTCAGGGTCTGAGGACTGTTCTGCTGTGATTTTGACATGGTCAGGGTCTGTTAGTGGACTGTTCTGCTGTGATGTGGTCAGGGTCTGAGGACTGTTCTTATGTGATTTAGACATGGTCAGGGTCTGAGGACTGTTCTGCTGTGATGTGGTCAGGGTCTGAGGACTGTTCTGCTGTGATGTAGACATGGTCAGGGTCTGAGGTGGACTGTTCTGCTGTGATGTAGACGTGGTCAGGGTCTGAGGACTGTTCTGCTGTCATGTAGACGTGGTCAGGGTCTGAAGTGGACTGTTCTGCTGTGATGTAGACGTGGTCAGGGTCTGAGGACTGTTCTGCTGTGATGTAGACGTGGTCAGGGTCTGAAGTGGACTGTTCTGCTGTGATGTAGACGTGTTCAGGGTCTGAGGACTTTTCTGCTGTGATGTAGACGTGGTCTGGGTGTAAGGACTTTTCTGCTGTGATGTAGACGTGGTCAGGGTCTGAGGACTGTTCTGCTGTGATGTAGACGTGGTCAGGGTCTGAGGACTGTTCTGCTGTGGTGTAGACGTGGTCAGGGTCTGAGGACTGTTCTGCTGTGATTTAGACGTGGTCAGTGTCTGGGGACTGTTCTGCTGTGATGTAGACGAGGTCAGGGTCTGAGGACTGTTCTGCTGTGATGTAGACGTGGTCAGAGTCTGGGGACTGTTCTGCTGTGATGTAGACGTGGTCAGGTTCTGAGGACTGTTCTGCTGTGGTGTAGACGTGGTCAGGGTTTGGGGACTGTTCTGCTGTGATGTAGACGTGGTCAGGGTCTGATGACTGTTCTGCAGTGATGTAGACGTGGTCAGGGTCTGGGGACTGTTCTGCTGTTGTGTAGATGTGGTCAGGGTCTGGAGACTGTTCTGCTGTGATGTAGACGTGGTCAGGGTCAGAGGTGGACTGTTCTTCTGTGATGTAGACGTGGTCAGGGTCTGAGGACTGTTCTGCTGTGATGTAGATGTGGTCAGGGTCTGAAGTGGACTGTTCTGCTGTGATGTAGATGTGGTCAGGGTCTGAGGACTGTTCTGCTGTGATGTAGACGTGGTCAGGGTCTGAAGTGGACTGTTCTGCTGTGATGTAGACGTGGTCAGGGTCTGGGGACTGTTCAGCTGTGATGTAGACGTGGTCAGGGTCTGAGGACTTTTAGCCTGTGATGTAGACGTGGTCAGGTTGTAAGGACTGTTCTGCTGTGATGTGGTCAGGGTCTAAGGACTGTTCTGCTGTGATGTAGACGTGGTCAGGGTCTGAGGACTTTTAGCCTGTGATGTAGACGTGGTCAGGTTGTAAGGACTTTTCTGCTGTGATGTGGTCAGGGTCTGATGACTGTTCTGCTGTGATGTAGACGTGGTCAGGGTCTGGGGACTGTTCTGCTGTTGTGTAGATGTGGTCAGGGTCTGGAGACTTTTCTGCTGTGATGTAGACGTGGTCAGGGTTAGAGGACTGTTCTGCTGTGGTGTAGACGTGGTCAGGGTCTGAGGACTGTTCTGCTGTGATGTAGACGTGGTCAGGGTCTGGGGACTGTTCTGCTGTGGTGTAGACGTGGTCAGGGTCTGAGGACTGTTCTGCTGTGATGTAGACGTGGTCAGGGTCTAAGGACTGTTCTGCTGTGATGTAGACGTGGTCAGGGTCTGGGGACAATTCTGCTGTGATGTAGACGTGGTCAGGGTCTGAGGACTGTTCTGCTGTGATGTGGTCAGTGTCTGGGGACTGTTCTGCTGTTGTGTAGAAGTGGTCAAGGTCTGGGGACTGTTCTGCTGTGATGTAGACGTGGTCAGGATCTGGGGACTGTTCTGCTGTGATGTAGAAGTGGTCAGGGTCTGGTGTGGACTGTTCTGCTGTGATGTAGACGTGGTCAGGATCTGGGGACTGTTCTGCTGTGATGTAAACGTGGTCAGGGGTCTGGGGTGGACTGTTCTGCTGTGGTGTAGACGTGGTCAGGGTCTGGGGACTGTTCTGCTGTGATGTAGACGTGGTCAGGGTCTGATGTGGACTGTTCTGCTGTGATGTAGACGTGGTCAGGGTCTGGGGACTGTTCTGCTGTGATGTGGTCAGGGTCTGAGGACTGTTCTGCTGTGATTTAGACATGGTCAGGGTCTGGGGTGGACTGTTCTGCTGTGATGTGGTCAGGGTCTGAGGACTGTTCTGCTGTGATTTAGACATGGTCAGGGTCTGAGGACTGTTCTTCTGTGATGTGGTCAGGGTCTGAGGACTGTTCTGCTGTGATGTAGACATGGTCAGGGTCTGAGGAGGACTGTTCTTCT
>NW_021822286.1:0-31986 GCF_901001165.1 Salmo trutta
CTTTTGACTCCTCTCCTCCCTCCCTTCTCCATCACGTTCCTCCTCTCCTCCTTCGACACCACACCTCCCTGCCCCTACCTCCTCTCGACTCCCCATCCCTCCTCTCCTCTTCCCTCCCTCCTCTCAACTCCCTCTTCCTCCCTCCCCTTCACTCCCCCACTCCCTCCACTCCCCCCTCCCTCCCTCCCTCCCTCGACCCCCCCTCCCTCCCTCCTCTCCTCTTGACTCCCCCTCCCTCCCTCCCTCCTCTCCTCTCGACTCCCCCTCCCTCCTCTCGACTCCCCCTCCCTCCTCTCCTCTCGACTCCCCCTCCCTCCCTCCTCTCCTCTCGACTCCCCTCCCTCCTCTCCTCTCGACTCCCCCTCCCTCCTCTCCTCTCGACTCCCCCTCCCTCCCTCTATCCCCCCAGTCTGTCTCATCAGCCCTCTGACATCCATTTAAACTCTCAATTTACAGGCTGTTAGTGCTGGAGCCTATCCAGTAACATAACCCCCATGGCAGATACAGACAGACACATCACAGTGTGGTCAAACACGGGCACTGCAATAAAATTCAAATGGCCTCATTCAGAATAGAAGATCCACATAGCTGAGACTATTATTTCAGGGTAAACAATCCTATAAAGGCAGAATCATATCTTTGTGAAGTGCTGAAGTACGGTGAACAGACTGACAGGGAGTGCAGTGCTCACTAAAGGATATGCTAATATGCAGCCTTGAGAGTGATTGGCACAGTGTGTTGGATAGAACGGATAGTTCTGGGTTGAAGAGCACAATGCCAAGACAGTGAGAGGAAGAAGAGAGTGGAAAGAAAGGAACGTAAGAGGAAGATAGGGAACCAGCTCCACGTGAATGTTGTATTTTGTCTTTAATCGTACTACGCTCTATGGTGTATAACTGTTATGAAGTGTACAGGTAAGGTGATGTCTTGTGAATTAAAGCACATTCAGAATGCGTACACCCATTTTTCACACACGCCAACAGAGAGCCTCATCGTGTTAAGTTACAGTATGTCTCACATGCACACAGAGTGTGAGTGACGCAAAAGGCGGTGTGGTAGTAAGCTAAATGAGAAGGGACATAACTGTTCATTGTGCTTCACTACACAGACAGACATCTCTGTTATGACTGGGAAGTCACAATATCTGCCATTGCCCTGAGATAAATATGGCTCGAGTCACTTTCAGTATGCCTTTTGTATCAACCACAGATCCACATGAAATTGAAATCTAATGTTTCGCCGCTCTGCAGTCAGTCAGGCGGCAGAAGTGTGATTTCCAGAGAGAGGGGAAAGTTAGAGTTGTCGGTAATGGACTTCCACATCTCCCTGTCTTCTCTCATTTGGGAGTGTTGAGCAAGTGTGTCTGTCTGTAAAGCTGTCAGAGCACATCACCCTCTAGTCTCCATAGTTATTTTGCCTCAGTCAAACTCGTTATAGTCAAAGCCAATGGAAGGATGCCTATATCAAGTCCTCATTATGGGGGAGTGTGTTCATTTCAAAATGTCCAATCTACAGTTAAAAGCTCTGTGATACTGTATGATCAAAGATGCAATACATTACACTCCAGATCAGGAAGTCAGTCATGGTAGTAGAATTGTGCTGTGTTATGAGTGGGAATAGCAGATCCATAATAGTCTTCATTGTTACTCTTTCTCAGTGGTGTAAAGTAATACTTAATAGAGGTCGACCGAATTAATTGGAATGGACGATTAATTAGGGCAGATTTCAAGTTTTCATAACAATCGATAATCGCCATTTTTGGATACCGATTATGGCCGATTACATTGCACTCCACGAGGAGACTGCATGGCAGGCTGGCTACCTGTTATGCGAGTGCAGCAAGGAGCCAAGGTAAGTTGCTAGCTAGCATTAAACTTATCTTATAAAAAACAATCGATGCGGTGCCTGTTAAATTTATCATCAAATCACAGCCTACTTCGCCAAACGGGTGACGATTTAACAAGCGCATTTGCGAAAAAAGCACTGTTGTTGCACCAATGTGTATCTAACCATGAACATCAATGCCTTTTCTTAAAATCAATACACAAGAATATATTTTTAAACCTGCATATTAGTTAATATTGCCTGCTAACGTGAATTTATTTTAACTACGGAAATTGTGTCACTTCTCTTGCTTCTGTGCAAGCAGAGTCAGGGTATATGCAGCAGTTTGAGCCGCCTGGCTCGTTGCGAACTGTGTGAAGACCATTTCTTCCTAACAAAGACCGTAATTAATTTGCCAGAATTGTACATAACTATGACATAACATTGAAGGTTGTGCAATGTAACAGCAATATTTAGACTTAGGGATACCACCCGTTAGATAAAATACAGAATGGTTCTGTATTTCACTGAAAGAATAAATGTTTTGTTTTCGAAATGATAGTTTCCGGATTTGACCATATTAATTAATGAGCTGAGGCTCGTATTTCTGTGTATTTAATATATTATAATCAAGTCTATGATTTGATAGAGCAGTCTGACTGAGCGGTGGTAGGCAGCAGCAAGCTCATAAGCATTCATTCAAACAGGACTTTCCTGCATTTTCCAGCAGCTCTTCACTGTGCTTCAAGCATTGCGCTGTTTATGACTTCAAGCCTATCAACTCCCGAAATTAGGCTTGCAATACTATAGTGCCTATAAGAACATCTAATAGTCAAAGGTATATGAAATACAAATGGTAGAGAGAAATAGTTCTATAATTCCTATAATTACTACAACAAATGCTTCGATTGTAAAATATGTCTGAGTGTTGGAGTGTGCCCCTGGCTATCCGCCATCTAGTTTGCTTAATATAAGGAATTTTAAATGGTTTATACTTTTACTTTTGATACTTAAGTATATTTGAAACCAAATACTTTTAGACTTTTACTCAAGTAGTATTTCACTGGGTGCCTTTCACTTGAGTCATTTTCTATTAAAGTATCTTTACTTTTCACTCAAGTATGAGAATTGAGTATGTTTTCCACCACTGCTCCTTCTCCCCTTACCCTGAGGCATCCAGAATGTATTATGGATGGATAGATGGCTATACAGTAGCACTGTCTATGATTGACAGGTATCCTTTGTCAAGCATGTAAACATGAATAAAGCAGTCAGTGAAGCACAGCCAAATCTACGAGCCAAAAATCAGTGGTGATGATAGATGGACTACCCAGACAAGCTTTAAAATAAAAAGAAAAAAATGGTTCACCTTTTTTTAACCAGGTAGGTCAGTTGAGAACAAGTTCTCATTTACAACTGCGACTTGGCCAAGATAGAGCAAAGCAGTGCAAAAAAAAAAAAACAGTTACACATAAACAAACGTACAGTCAATAACACAATAGAAAAAACTATGTTCAGTGTGTGCAAATGTAGAAGAGATGGGAGGTAAGGTAATAAATAGGCCCTAGAGGCGAAATAATTACAATTTAGCATTAACACTGGAGTGATAGATGTGCAGATGATGTGTAAGTAGAGATACTGGGGTGCAAAAGAGCAAGAGGGTAAGTAACAATATGGGGATGAGGTAGTTGGGTGGGCTATTTACAGATTGGCTGTGTACGGGTACAGTGATCGGTAAGCTGCTCTGACAGCTGAGGCTTAAAGTTAGAGGGAGATATAAGACTCCAGCTTCAGCGATTTTTGCAATTCATTCCAGTCATTGGCAGCAGAGAACTGGATGGAAAGGCGGCCAAAGGAAAGTGTTGGCTTTGGGAGCTTTGTGAGCTGAGATAAGGCAGGGCTTTACCTAGCAAAGACTTGTAGAAGACCTGGAGCCAGTGGGTTTGGCGACGAATATGTAGTGAGGGCCAGCCAACGAGAGTATACAGGTCGCAGTGGTGGGTAGTATATGGGGCTTTGGTGACAAAACGAATGACACTGTGATAGACTACATCCAGTTTGCTGAGTAGAGTGTTGAAGGCTATTTTGTAAATGACATTGCCGAAGTCAAAGATCAGTAGGATAGTCAGTTTTTACGAGGGTATGTTTGGCAGCATGAGTGAAGGAGGCTTTGTTGCGAAATAGGAAGCCGATTCTAGATTTAATTTTGGATTGGAGATGCTTAATGTTAGTACTGTCTTTTATCGATGGCGTTATGATATCGTTAGGACCTTGAGTGTGGCTGAGGTGCACCCATGACCAGCTCGGAAACCAGACTGCATAGTGGAGAAGGTACGGTGGGATTCGAAATGGTCGGTGATCTGTTTGTTAACTTGGCTTTCGAAGATTTTAGAAAAGGCAGGGCAGGATGGATATAGGTCTATAATAGTTTGGGTCTAGAGTGTCTCCCCCTTTGAAGAGAGGGATGACCGCAGAAGCTTTCCAATCTTTGGAGATCTCAGACGATACAAAAGAGGTTGAATAGGCTAGTAATAGGGGTTGCAACAATTGCGGTGGTTAATTTCAGAAGAGAGGGTCCGGATTGTCTAGCCCAGCTGACTTGTAGGGATCCATATTTTGCAGCTCTTTCAGAACATCAGCTCTCTGGATTTGGGTGAAGGAGAAGCGGGGGGGGGGGGGCTTGGGTAAGTTGCTGCAGGGGGTGCTGAGATGTTGGCCGGGGTAGGGGTAGCCAGGTGGAAAGCATGGCCAGCCATAGAAAAATGCTTATTGAAATGATCGATTATCGTAGATTTATTGGTGGTGACAGTGTTTCCAATCCTCAGTGCAGCGGGCAGCTGGGAGGAGGTTCTCTTATTCTCCATGGACTTTGGAATTAGTGTTACAGAATGCAAATTTCTGTTTGTAAAAGATATCCTTAGCTTTCCGAACTGACTGATTATATTGGTTCCTGACTTCCCTGAAAAGTTGCATATCGCGGGGGCAATTCTATGCAAATGCAGAACGCCACAGGATGTTTTTGTGCTGGTCAAGGGCAGTCAAGTCTGGGTTGAACTAATTCTACACTGTTCTTAGTTCTACATTGTTTGAATGGGGCATGCTTATTTAAGATGGTGAGGAAAGCACTTTTGAAGAGCAACCAGGTTTTCTCTACTGATGGGATGAGGTCAATATCCTTCCAGGATACCCGGGCCAGGTCGATTAGAAAGGCCTGCTCGCTGAAGTGTTTCAGGGAACGTTTGACAGTGATGAGGGGTGGTCGTTTGACCGCGGACCCATTACGCACGCAGGCAATGAGGCAGTGATCGCTGAGATCCTGGTTGAAGACAGCAGAGGTGTATTTAGAGGGCAAATTGGTCAGGATGATATCTCTGGTAGGTTCATTGATAATTTGTGTGAGATTGAGGGCATCTAGCTAAGATTGTAGGAAGGCCGGGGTGTTAAGCATGTCCCAGTTTAGGTCACCTAACAGTACAAACTCTGAAGATAGATGGGGGGGGCGATCAATTCACATATGCTGTCCAGGACACGGCTGGGGGCTGAAGGGGGTCTATAACAAGCAGCAACGGTGAGGGACTTGTTTCTGGAAAGGTGGATTTTTAAAAGTCGAAGCTCGAATTGTTTGGGCACAGACCTGGATAGTAAAACAGAACTTTGCAGGCTATCTCTGCAGTAGATTGCAACTCCGCCCTCTTTGGAAGTTCTACCTTGTCGGAAAATGTTATAGTTAGGGATGGAAATGTCAGGATTTTTGGTGGCCTTCCTAAGCCAGGATTCAGACACGGCTAGGACATCCGGGTTGGCGGAGTGTGCTAAAGCATTGAATACAACAAACTTAGGGAGGAGGCTTCTAGTGTTAACATGCATGAAACCAAGGCTTTTACAGTTACAGAAGTCAACAAATGAGAGCGCCTGGGGAATGGGAGTGGAGCTAGGCACTGCAAGCCCTGGATTAACCTCTACATCACCAGAGGAACAGAGGAGGAGTAGGACAAGGGTACAGCTAAAGGCTATAAGAACTGGTCATCTAGCGTATTCGGAACAGAGTGTAAAAGGAGCAGATTTCTGGGCGTGGAAGAATACCTTCAAGGCATAATGTACAGACAAGGGTATGGTAGGATGTGAGTACAGTGGAGGTAAACCTAGGCATTGAGTGACTATGAGAGAGGTTTTATCTCTAGAGGCAACATTTAAGCCAGGTGAGGTCACCGCATGTGTGGGGGGTGGAACAAAAAGGGCTAGCTAAGGCATATTGAGCAGGGCTGGAGGCTCTACAGTGAAATAAGACAATAATCACTAACCAAAACAGCAATAGACAAGGCATATTGACATTAGGGAGAGGCAAATGTAGCCGAGTGAGCATAGGGTCCAGTGAGTAGCTAGGCGAGCTAGAGACACGGCGATTCAGACAGCTAGCGGCCGGGGCTAGCAGGCTAGCAGATGAGCCTCCGGGGGACATCGCAACGGAAGAGCCTGTTGAAACCCCCTCGGACGGTTACGTCGGCAGACCAGTCGCGATGGATCGGCGGGGCTCTGTGTCGGCAGTAAATTGTCCAGGCCAATTGGCAAAAGAGGTATTGTAGCCCAGGAATTGGCTGATGGATCTCTTCGGCTAGCCAGGAGAAGGGCCTAGCTCCAGGCTAACTGGTGCTTGCTTCGGGACATAGACGTTAGCCGAGAGTAGCGACTCGGATAGCAGCTAGCTAGCTGCGATGATCCGGTGTAAAGGTTCAGAGCTTGCGGTAAGAATCCAGAGATGTGGTAGAGAAATGTTCTGGGTTGATATTGCGCTGTGCAGACTGGCAGGAATTGACCGAGCTGAGGCTGGCTGATGTCTGAGTTAACGGTGATGACCGCTAGCAGTGGCTAACTGACTCCTAGCTAGTAGCTAGTTAGCTGGCTAGCTCCTGATGGGGGTTCCGGTTCTAAAGTATAAAAACTAGCAGATCTGTACCACATTGGGAGAAGCGGGTTGCAGGAGAGTAAGTTCAGTCCGTAGATGTAAATTGAGATAAAAATATAAAAATCGATACGAAATATATACAAAGAACTATGTATACATGGGATGGGACAAGACAAAACAGACGTCCGACTGTTACGCCATCTTGGTGTAGGGTTACTCCTTCCTGTACATCTTCATGTGCAGACTCTTCGCCATCATGGCGATATGCGTTTTATCAAAGCTTACACGGAACATGGTCTCACTCCCTAGTGTCTACATTATCTTACATTTTCTAGAACAGGCTAAAGTGCAGTGCGGTTCAGATGGCATGTCCTAATTCCAGTAGACTCACCCACTTGACTGACTGTGCCTAATTATCTGTGGTCTATTTACCCAGGCCTATAAATGAGGGCACGTAAGAAAAGTCTAGAATGTGTCACCTACAGTGCCTTCAGAAAGTATTCACACCCCTTGACTGTTTCCACATGTTGTTGTGTTACAGCCTGAATTTAAAAATGATTACATTTATATTTCTGTCACTGGCCGACCCACAATACCCCATAATGTCACACTGGAATTATGTTTTTGGAATTATTTACTAATTAATTAAAAATTAAAAGCTGAAATGTCTTGCGTTAATAACTATTCAACCCCTTTGTTCTGTCTAACCTAAATAAGTTCAGGAGTAAACATTTGCTTAACAAGTCACATAATAAGTTGCATGGACTCACTCTGTGCGCAATAACAGTGTTTAACATGATTTTAGAATGACTAGCTCATGTCTGTACCACACATACAATTATCTGTAAGATCCTTCAGTCGTGCAGTGAATTTCAAACAGATTCAAACACAAAGTCCAGGGAGGTTTTTAAATGCCTTGCAAAGAAGGGCACCTACTGGTATATTGGTAAAAAAAAAAAATTCAAAAAGCAGACATTGCATCTCTCTTTGAGCATGGTGAATTATTAATTACACTTTGGATAGTGTATCAATACACCCAGTCACTACATAGATACAGGCGTCCTTTCTAACTCAGTTGCCGGAGAGGAAGGAAACCACTCAGGGATTTCATCATGAGGCCAATGGTGACTTTAAAACAGTTAGAGTTGAATGGCTGTGATAGGAGAAAACTGAGGATGGATCAACAACATTGTAGTTACTCCACAATACTAAAACCTAAATGACAGAGTGAAAAGAAAGAAGCCTGTACAGAATAAAAAATGGAATGTTCCCGAGTTAGTTACAGTTTTGACTTAAATTGGCTTGAAAATCTATAGCAAGACTTGAAAACGACTGTCTAGCAATGATCAACAACTAACTTGACAGAGCTTGAAGAATTAAATAAAAAATAATGTCAAATATTTAGGTATGCAAAGCTCTTAGAGACTTACCCAGAAAGACTCACAACTGTAATTACTGCCAAATGTGATTCTAACATGTATTGACTCAGGAGTGTGTACATTTGCAAAAAATTCTAAAACATGTTTTCACTTTGTCATTATGGGACATTGTGTGTAGAACTTTGAATTCACAATACAAATATGGAAGAAGTCAGGGAGTATGAATACTTTCTGAAAGCACTGTACCATAGCCAGTGGAAAGTTTAGCCTCCATTTATTCCAGTGAAACAAGATAGAATTCTAGACTGTACAACTTCATTTATGATACAGTATAAATGTAATGGGTGCTGACAAAACTCAATCATTTTCAGAGGCAACAGATAATTCTAACGTTATCAGGCCAGGAATTAAAGAGTTGGAGAGAAAGAGGAGAGAGAGAGGAAGGATAGAGAGAGAGAGAGAGGAAGGATAGAGAGAGAGAGAGAGGAAGGATAAAGAGAGCGAGAGAGGAAGGAGAGCGAGAGAGAGAGAGAGAGGAAGGACAGAGAGAGGAAGGAGAGAGAGAGAGGAAGGAGAGAGAGAGAGGAAGGAGAGAGAGAGAGGGAAGGAGAGAGAGAGAGAGAGAGGAAGGAGAGAGAGGAAGGAGAGAGAGAGAGGAAGGAGAGAGAGAGAGGAAGGAGAGAGAGAGAGAGAGACAGGCAATGTGCCCACTGCCCACAAACTGAGCTGCACTTTTTAACCTCCTGCCAAATGTATGACCATATTAGAGAAATATTTCCCTAGATTACACAAACCCGCAAAGAATTTGAATTTAATAAACTCCCATATCTATTACGTGAAATACCACAGCGTGCCATCACAGCAGCAAGATTTGTGACCTGTCACCACTAGAAAAGGGCAACCAGTGAAGCACAAACACCATAGTAAATACAACATATTTATGCTTATTAATTTTCCTTTTCGTACTTCAACATTTTACACATTGTTAAGACACTGTACATTAATATAACGTTTGAAATGTCTCTATTCTTCTGAAACTTTTGAGTGTAATGTTTACTGTACATTTTTTATTTCAATTATCTATTTCACTTGCTTTGGCAAGGTAAAGCCATTTGAATTGAAGAGAGCGAGAGAGAGCGCGGACTTCTGCGTGGTATACAGTGCAACAGCTAGCCCTCTCCCTATGCTGGGGCCAGTTAATTGCGAACCTTGGGTGTTAATGTAATAGTGTTTTGTTTATTATGGGCTGGTGAGTGTCAGTGTCCTGCCTGCTGTCATCTCCCAGCCTGATTCATCTGACGCCAGCTCTCTCTCGCTCCCTCTCTCACACACCCCCTCTCTCTCTAATGCTCGATCCTTCCACCCGCGCTCAAACACAGACAAAATAGTTTTCAAATGACAGCCCACCTGAAGCCACTGCGTTCACAGAGACAGACGCTCAAATGTCGATATCAGCCATCTGATGGCCGGGCCAGGACGGCATTGAAAGTCTGAATGCCAGAAGCTATTTACTGGGTTAGGATTAATTAGGAGCCTGTCTGAAATGGAATTGTGGAAAGTAATCAATGACATGTCTCTCTTCCCACATTGTTAGCCCAGCCTCACGTACAGTGCTGCTTTTATCCACTCAGGCCATTAGGAGGCTGTGGTCTGTGTCAGAGAGAGCGAGCGAGGCGAGCGTGCGAGAGAGGGGAAGAGAGAAAGAGGCCAGAGATACAAATCAACACGGGCTCCTCCATGGTCTCCATCAGCAACAGATGCTAAACATCATTAGGGACGTCCATGCCTCTTCACACATGGCTGCAGGAATGATGCTACAAAGAGCAGAGGAGATGAGATGTGCTTTGGGACTGCTATTATGTCAGGCCACAGTGGACAACATATGCCATCCCTGTTGGTGACATGTCTGTTCTGCCTCTGCAGGTCTCCATTAGACAGACAGATGCAGAGTTGAGGGGAGAGCACAGCTGCCCTCTATGGGTGTAAATAAATCCAACATAAACACAAGGTGGATTATTCTCTACGACATCGAGGCTTGCAGGACAAGAGGGGGGATGTTGTTAGGCTCAGGTGTGTGTGCAGCCCTAATTAGCCAGCTTATCTTGCTAATGTTGCAAAACCTCATTCTTGCCCAGTCATCAAAAACTGCTCACTCTTGCAGCACGAAAGGAGAATTAGTCATTTTTTATGCTGAATCTCACACGGTACAGTGAGGGGATGAAAGGCTGGGTATTTGGAATTCAACTTATTTTTCCCCCTTATAGAAAGCTCATCCCCTGCAGGGTAGTCCAGATACTATTAGTGTCAAAATCCATTGCTTCTCGTGCCAAGTTCAACATAGAGAGACAGACAGGGAGACAGAGAGAGACAGAGACAGAGAGAGACAGAGAGGCTTTAGTTTATACTTTTGCATTCTCAGCTCTCACAAACAACCCCACATGCTGTGGACCTAAACCAATAAAAAAAGAAGCAAGAGAGAACGAAAGAAAGAAATTGCAATATATTTGTGCAGTGGGCTAAACAAATAGTTGTGTGTGTACACTGAGCTTTATAAAGACTGGAGGACACTGCAGGTTCATATTTCACTCTCAGTACAACACGGTTTCCTGAGCGAGTGGCTAGCCTTTTGTCAGCTATATATGAATCCCCCGGAGAGGATGAATAACACCGCTCTAGAGGAACTCTGAGATAGGAATCCACCCATTCATTTAAACCAGCTTCCTAATCATATAAACCATCATGCCAGTGTTTCTCCCAAGAGCCATGTTAAAAAACAATTGGCCTACATTTCAACCTCTAACCATCCACAAACAGAAATGACATGTTTTTATGTAAAACGTTGTTCAACACAAAGCAATTCAAAGAAATGGAAGACAAGTATCAGTGAACGGATAGATGGAAAATAAATAGCATTAGAGAGGAATTGCCCAGCAGTGAATATAAACCCTGCAAGACAATACAGAACAATAATTACAGTTGAATATGAATATTTCTGTCAGTGGTCAGTGCATAATTACCACAAGCTGTGTGGACATAAGCATCGCTAGACAGACTTCCTCTTCTTTCAGGAGAAATAGACTAAAAAAGACGAGAGGAGAAAATAGGAAGCAAATGTAAATTAGCCCAGACTGTTTTGCATATCGAGCCAAGCAGAGATGGAGCAAATTCCCCTCGTGTCAGGAAGACTGAATAAAAACCCCCATTACAGGTCTGGGAATCAGCCCCCCACCAGCTTGTCCTGAACACCTCATCCATGGAGGAAAAGATCAATGAAATGAGCAGCTCTCAACAAGTGAATGTCTGTCCAGGGCACAATCACTGTAGCATGGAGTCTGAGTAGGGGTGCTACAACACCCAACCCCTCACACACACCACACACACACACACACACACACACACACACACACACACACACACACACACCCCTAGGGTCTCTTTCTCTCACACAAGCAAGCAGACACACACAAACCACACCATACACAGACTACCCACACAGTCATAACATGACACAGCTAAGAGGAACAGCGGTGCCAAAAACCCAGCTGTAATGCAGCTAGAACTGCAGCTGAGTCACACAACCCAAAGTCACAATTAAATCCAGTTATTATGAGTGGTCCGCCAGACATCAAAGGACTTTTGAACCCTCTTAGAAGACAAGTGCTCATGATATTTATATTTCATCTCTGACCACCTTGGACAGGAAACAGTCCCCCCCATTTCCCCACTGGCGTACCTCACAGTGCACTTGAATGGCTGTCATGTTTGACCAGGGCCATTGGGTCGAGTGGAAGAGGGGGTTGTCCACTCCAGTACAGTACAGGCCATATGCAGTAGTGGAGGCAGGGTGTCCAGTACAGTAGGTACATTTTTTCCCTTCGCACAGCGGTAGCATGCCAAACCTTGGCTACCAATGCTCCTTATAGGACACATCACTGCACTCTATACTCCTCTGTAAACTGGTCATCTCTGTATACCCGTTGCAAGACCCACTAGTTGTTGCTTATTTATAAAACCCTCTTAGGCCTCACTCCCCCCTATCTGAGATATCTACTGCAGCCCTCATCCTCCACATACAACACCTGTTCTGCCAGTCACATTCTGTTAAAGATCCCCAAAGCAACACATCCCTGGGTCTCTCGTCTTTTCAGTTCGCTGCAGCTAGCGACTGGAATGAGCTGCAACAAACACTCAAACTGGACAGTTTATCTCAATCTCCTCATTCAAAGACTCAATCATGGACCCTCTTACTGACAGTTGTAGATACTTTGTGTGATGTATTTCTGTCTCTACCTTCTTGCCCTTTGTGCTGTTGTCTGTGCCAACAATGTTTGTACCCTGTTTTGTGCTGCTACCATGTTGTGCTGCTGCATGCTGTGTTGCAACCATGTTGTTGTCATGTTGTGTTGCTAACATGCTGTGTTGTCATGTGTTGCTGCCACGCTATGTTGTCGTCTTAGGTATCTCTTTATGTACAGTTGAAGTCGGAAGTTACATACACTTAGGTTGGAGTCATTAACTCGTTTTTCAACCCTCCACAAAATTTCTTGTTAACAAACTATAGTTTTGGCAAGTCGGTTAGGACATCTACTTTGTGCATGACACAAGTCATTTTTCCAACAATTGTTTACAGACAGATTATTTATAATTCACTGTATCACAATCCCAGTGGGTCAGAACTTTACGTACACTGTCATGGCTTTAGATGCTTCTGATAGGCTAATTGACATCATTTGAGTCAATTGGAGGTGTACCAGTGCTTGACATCATGGGAAAAAAAAGAAATCAGCCAAGACCTCAGAAAAAAATTGTAGACCTCCACAAGGCTGGTTCATCCTTGGGAGCAATTTTCAAAACGCCTGAAGGTACCACGTTCATCTGTGCAAACAATAGCATGCAAGTATAAACACCATGGGACCACGCAGCCGTCATACCGCTCAGGAACTAGACGCGTTCTGTCTCCTAGAGATGAACACACTTTGGTGCAAAAAGTGCAAATGAATCCCAGAACTAAAGCAAAGGACCTTGTGAAGATGCTGGAGGAAACGGGTACAAAAATAGCTATATCCACAGTAAACGAGTGCTATATCGACATAACCTGAAAGGCCACTCAGCAAGGAAGAAGCCACTGCTCCAAAACCGCCATAGCAAAGGCAGACTACGATTTGCAACTGCACATGGGGACAAATATCGTACTTTTTGGAGAAATGTCCTCTGGTCTGATGAAACAAAAATATAACTGTTTGGCCATAATGACCATCGTTATGTTTGGAGAAAAAAGGGGGAGCTTGCAAGCCGAAGAACACCATGCCAACCGTGAAGCATGGGGGTGGCAGCATCATGTTGTGGGGGTGCTTTGCTGCAGGAGGGACTGGTGCACTTCACAAAATAGATGGCATCATGAGGTAGGAAAATTATGTGGATATACTGAAGCAACATCTCAAGACATCAGTCAGGAAGTTAAAGCTTGGTTGCAAAAGGGTCTTCCAAATGGACAATGACCTCAAGCATACTTCCAAAGTTGTTGCAAAATGGCTTACGGGCAACAAAGTCAAGGCATTGGAGTGGCCATCACAAAGCCCTGACCTCAAACCTATAGAAAATTTGTGGGCAGAACTGAAAAAGCGTGTGCGAGCAAGGAGGCCTACAAACCTGACTCAGTTACACCAGCTCTGTTAGGAGGAATGGGGCAAAATTCACCCAACTTATTGTGGGAAGCTTGTGGAAGTCTACCTGAAACATTTGACCCAAGTTAAACAATTTAAAGGCAATGATACCAAATACTAATTGAGTGTATGTAAACTTCTGACCCACTGGGAATGTGATGAAAGAAATAAAAGCTCAAATAAATCATTCTCTATACTATTATTCTGGCATTTCACATTCTTAAAATAAAATGGTGATCCTAACTGACCTAAGACAGGGAATTGTTACTAGGATTAAATGTCAGGAATTGTGAAAAACTGAGTTTAAATGTATTTGGCTAAGGTGTATGTAAACTTCCGACTTCAACTGTAGTACTGTAGTGCTGCAGTCTCTCTTGTCGTGATGTGTGTTTAGCCCTATATTTTTATTTTATTTATTTATATTTTTAAGCCCCCATCCCCGCAGGAGACCTTTTGCCTTTTGGTAGGCCATCATTGTAAATAACAATTTGTTCTTAACTGACTTGGCTAGTTAAATAAATAAAATTCAATTCTGTAGGCTATTTTGTATTTTGAAACACTGATGATTTTTTCCCATCTCTGGGTGTAGTTGTCCAGTCAAGTTTAGCGCAGTCCAGCCCAACACAGTACATTTAGTATTATGGGTTATATTTATCCTCGTCAGTCTGGAGACCACAGTGTTAGCCTGTCAAGCCCTGATCAGAGTCTCTTCCACAAATTGTCTGTCTGTAGGGTGGGTCAAAGAATCATTAATGACAACAAGAGAACTCAGCTCTGCCAGCACTCAACCCTGCCAATAACGACTGTCAGCATGTACAAGGCACCCCAGCTTCACACTGTATGAGAGCAATGGGTTATAGTCTGTCTATCTTTGGGTCTATTCATATTTGCAGACATTTTACAGCTAAAGCTTGTTGAGCTAGCGCATATCCACTTACAGTATAGTAGGAGAGGTCATGATAACTACATTTCTGGTAGTAGGAGTGGTCATGATAACTACATTTCTGGTAGTAGGAGTGGTCATGATATAACTATATTTCTGGTAGTAGGAGTGGTCATAACTACATTTCTGGTATGTTACTTGCCCTGAGACATGGCTGTGGACTCTCATGGCATCTAACGTTAAGAGTCTACAGCCATGTCTCAGTGCAAGTACTGTATGTCTAATGTTCTCATTGATGCACAACCAAACATACTATAAAAGAGCCTGACTGCAAATGTAGTGGATCATTTTCCTTAGAATAATGAACAGAGCTATAAAAGTAGTGGAAAACAAGAAATCAGTAACATGCGTCGTGACCACAGCAGAATCAACATGGCTATTTTTACAAATCGCCCTCAAAAGAAATGTAAACATGCCTTAGTATTATAGGCCGTATCTTAAAACAAATGTACAAACCACATTAAAGCCATGTATCCTGCGCTACAGCATAATGATCTATGCTACATTACTTCAGGCCAAACATACATCTGACTGTGTTTGGTTTCCTCTAAATATGCTGTGCTCTTTTCCAAATTCAAGAACTAAAGTATATATACATAGGAATAAAGACTGGGTGAAACAACATGCAGGGATAAAATGGGTGGTTTGGTTGGTGATTAAAAGATTGAGCCATTTCCTGGCCGCCTGGCCGAATTAAGGCTCCCTTTCAGACCATGAGCCAATGTGCATTCTTTGGACCTGAATTCTTTACATGCTGACTGTCTCCCAGTCTCCACTGTCTCCCTATTAAAATAAAGAGTAAGCAAACCTCTCTGACTGGCCAGAATCATCCACCATCAAGTCCCCTTCACATTTCACAGACAAAGTAATAGTTTTCCAGTGTGCCTTGGTGTATGACTTCCAGATCCTAACATCGGTACAAATGTTACACTTTACAAAATAACAGCGGTTTAGACTTAGTTCTTCTGAATGGGAATGCCAGAATTGCAGAAAGTATCTTATGTGAGGCCAACCCATAACAGACACAAAAACTAAAAGCTCAACTAAATATACAGCAATTAATTATATAACTAGGGTTATAGAAATCCTAGTTCACTGCATATTTCTGTAACTTAACCATGGCATTAGTTTCACCAACATCTGTTCTCATGTTTTCCTCCCCTCCCCATTAGTTACAGTAGTATGCCTGCCTGCCTGGTCCGCCTGCTGCCTGGCCTGTGCAGGTGACTGGGATCCTCCAGAGGACCGTGCTGTGACCATGGAGTGAGTTCTGATTAGCGGTCCATACTGCCGTCTGAACGAGATGCTGAGGGATGAGTTCATTTGTCAGACCCCTGTCGTTTCCAGTGTGCAGCGGGCACGAGGAGTGGGACACAGGCCTCGCTTTATCGGGATGCTGCACACAGGAACAGGTGCTTGGGACAGATGACAGAGGAGATGATTGGACTGACAGGTAGGCAGGCCAGGTACTGGATGATTGAGTTACAGGCTGCGTCTTAAATGTCACACTACTCCCTATATAGTGCACTACTTTTGACCAGGGCCCATATGGCTTGGGTTAAAAGTAATGCACAATATGCTTAGTGGTAAGCCACACATGGATGAGCATATCTCTGCCTCCACAAAGTGGTAGGCCACACAAGCTCACAGAACGGGACCAATGAGTGCTGAAGCGCGTAAAAATCATCCGTCTTCGGTTGCAACACACACTACCAACTTCCAAACTCCCTCTGGAAGCAACATCAGGACAAGAACTGTTTGTCGGGAGAATTCATGAAATGGGTTTCCATGGCCGAGCAGCCGCACACAAACCTAAGATCACCATGTGCAATGCCAAGTGTCGAGGAAGGAATAATGTTCTGGGGCTGTTTTTTATGGTTCAGGCTAGGCCCCTCAGTTCCAGTGAAGGGAAATCTTAACGCTTCAGCATACAACAACATTCTAGACCAGGGATCATCAACTAGATTCAGCCACGGGACAATTTTTTCTTGAGCGGATGGTCGGGGGGCCGGAACATAATTACAAATAATTTGTAGACTGAAAATTGACTGCAAGAAGCCCAAACAGATATGTTTAAATAAAACAATAATTTCAAACCTTGCTTACATTTGTATATTATCTTGTGTCTCTCTATTATGTGTGGGAATACTTGGGAACAGACTTTTTAAATTAAAATAACTTGGAGTTCATTTCCTGGTATTTTTACAGACTTTTATGTCCAACAATGAGATATATATGTTTATTATTATTTTTTTGCTCAGAAAACTTTGCGGGCCAAATAAAACCAATTTAATCCATTTTAGAATAAGGCTGTAACGTACCAAAATGTGGTAAGAGGGAATGGGTCTGATTACTTTCCGAATGCACTGTATCTCCTTTGCATAGAGTTGATCAGGCTGTTGATTGTGGCCTGTGGAATGCTGTCCCACTCCTCTTCAATGCGTGTACAGCATTTTCGTGACGTTGTCATCCAACCCGTCTATAAGGAATAGGGTGCCATTTTGGACACAAAATAGGCTGCTCTGTGCTCTCCTCCAGCTCAGGAATTCCCCCTCATCTCCTGCTCTGATCATCATACATGGAAGATGAATGGATGGAGAATCTGGATGGAGGGGCTGCGCTAGCTATACCCGGTCTCGCTCATCAAATAGTACAAATACTTCTTTCAAATCTGTCATGACATACGGTTGTGAGGTATTACAGCAAGACAGCTTGCCTTCTGAAAAACAAGCTTGAGATCATGCAAGAGAAATCATGTTTATAAACCATGCAAAGGAAATAATTCAGATCTCATGATATCACTGGTGATCCGTTATTCAGGGTTGGTGAGCCCCACATTTTTAGCAGAAACAATTAAATAATAGCAAAGAAATTGCCTGTTTTGCATGTTATTTTGGCATTAATTGGTATTACATATCAGGTTGCAAACAATGTAAAAAATAATAACCCTATGTTAATAAAGCCGCATACAAACATAGTCTCTTTCTTGAGTAAGGCAGCTCCAAAAAGCTCAGTGCTTTCTGTGGTGGAGGGGCAGCCAGCGAAAGCATAGAGTGTAGGCATTGGTAATCATCTCTAGTTGCGCCGTGATTGTGTGCGTGTTGTGTTGTAAGCTGTTAGTAGGCCATGTGTTTCACCCTAAGAATTGTGTCCCTTAGCCTACTGTTCTGACTTGGTGATGCACATATGTAGCCTATAGCCTGTTTTAGAAAAATGTCATCAAATATTGTAAGAGCTTTGATTGTCTGCTTATATACTCCCGTTACTTATCCTACAGTTCTGACTTGGTGTAAAGGGAGAATACTGTAATAACGACCCATATTCTGAATATATTCTCATTAGTATCTTATTAATAATTTTTGGCAATGTTGGAATGATGCATTTCATTGTTTTTCTTACTTTGTGTATCATAATTAGCTCATGTGCTTTTCTCCATGAAAATAAATATAATGGTATTGGGTCTATAACCATGTTAGCCAGTTACTGTGACGGTCGTCAAAAGGAGTAGACCAAGGTGCAGCGTGGTAAGTGCTAATATTTCTTTATTGTAACTCAGAACACTAAAACAAAACAATAAACAACGGAAAACGACCGTCACGTTCTGCAGGCTAACTGAGCTGTACAAAAACAAGATCCCACACTGAAGGAGGGAAAAAGGGCTGCCTAAGTATGATTCCCAATCAGAGACAACGATAGACAGCTGCCTCTGATTAGGAACCATACTCGGCAAATCAAAGGAAAAAACAACATAGAAATATAACACAGACTGCCTACCCCACACCCTGACCTAACAAAATAGAGAAAGAAACCGTCTCTCTCAGGTCAGGGCGTGACAGTTACAGTCCCTTCCCATTCAAATATAATTTTTCCAACAAAAACTTCAGTAATAGACCCTGTAATTCCAGTTGATATTGTGAGGGTTGTTTTGTTTGCACAATGCGCTGTTTGTGCATTGGTATATTGCCTATAAAAGTGGATCCTCATGATTGTATTTTCCTTCCTCTTTAGACCACATAGGCCTAATAAAATACCTCAAATGGTAGGCTAACTGCGTCTATCTCTCTCGCCCTCTTTCTCTGTGGTGACTTAAAGTAAAGTAAAATGGATCTGTGCTAACGTCTGAATTTCTGTCAGTGTCCATTTTGAAAGTGCAGAACGAATGCCTACCTCGTCACAGCTCGTCTGCTTGCACTTGCTTAACACTTAGCGCTAAGTGTTAATGATAAGAAACAAACATGATGAATTTACTGAACATAAATGTAATAATGTTGTATATGGTTCAAAAGTCTAAACTCATGTCGGTTTGTTATTATTGAAGGAGAATGCGGTTCTTATCGAGTTACACAAATCCACAAGCAGTCAGTAGAAACCATATTTAAGCAAGTCAGCCATATCAGCAATGGTTTTAAAGAGGCTGAATAAACGTTTGGCTGCCAGATGAGGCTCCGTTCATAGCCAGGTGTAGCAGTAGTCAGGATTTACTCCATGGTGCTGAAAGGAAAGCTCCGCTGTCAGGACAGCTTTATGCAGGCCCTAACAGTTGTAGGCACCGTTTGTCACCGTTATAGTGCAATTAATGTTTTGTTTAGTGTTGTGTTGTGTAGTGGCTTTGCTGGCATGCATCTAAAACAATTGGTTGAGTTTGCCCCACCAGATTTACATAAAATCACCAGTGCATGATATGTACTCACAGTACGTGGGAAAGGAAATTCTAACAGCATGATTCCCTTTGGGAGTTAAACAACAGGGCCCTGCCAATACGCTGTCCCCATTATGCCTCTCCAGGTAACCTGACAGAGGTGGTGTCAAGCCTGCATGTTCCCCCTGTCTGTCACCGCTAGCAACACACAACCCCCTCACCCATCAATATCCTGTTACCGTGACGACTGTCTCCCTCATGTCAGAAGGAGAGGAAGTTGAGGATGGGGGGGTAGGGGGATAGTAAACTTTCCACATCACAGAGGGAGAGGAGGAGAGGAGGGACTGGAGTGTACATCTTAAGAGATACACATGGAACCACCAATTTCAGCGCGAAACATAATGAAAATGCCTCCACTTCAACTCCAACAGTTAATTCAAATTATCTCTGGCTAGGCTCTCCTAAGTCCCTAAGACCTGTCCACTTGGCCTGGTATCCAAGAGGGAGAGGGTCTCCCTCTTGGAGGCCAGACGTAGGGGACTTAGGAAAGCCAAAGATAATTTGTATTAACTGTTGTTCAGAGAGATGTTTGAGAGATATGTTTGGAAATCCAATGAGGAGGTTGGAGAAGAGTTCAAGCCCCATGGTCAGCAGATTCAGCTCAACTGGCAGGAGTCATCTTGGTAATATTGACATATAGAGGATAAGGCAAATATCAAATACCAACCACATATATAGTAGAGGTCGACCGATTATGATTTTTCAACGCCAATACCGATTATTGGAGGACCAAAAAAAGACGATACCGATTAACAGGACGATTTTTATTTATATATATATTTATATATAATGACAATTACAACAATACTGAATTAACAACGAAGACTTTTATTTTAACTTAATATAATACATTAATAAAATCAATTTAGTCTCAAATAAATAATGAAACATGTTCAATTTGGTTTAAATAATGCAAAAACAAAGTGCTGGAGAAGAAAGTAAAAGTGCAATATGTCCCATGTAAAAAAGCTAACGTTTAAGTTCCTTGCTCAGAACATGAGAACATATGAAAGCTGGTGGTTCCTTTTAACATGAGTCTTCAATATTCCCAGGTAAGAAGTTTTAGGTTGTAGTTATTATAGGACTATTTCTCTCTATACCATTTGTATTTCATATACCTTTGACTATTGGATGTTCTAATAGGTACTTTAGTATTGCCAGCCTAATTTCGGGAGTTGATAGGCTTGAAGTCATAAACTATGTTGAAGCACAGCGAAGAGCTGCTGGCAAACGCAGGAAAGTGCTGTTTGAATGAATGTTTACGAGCCTGTTGCTGCCTACCACCGCTCAGTCAGACTGCACTATCAAATCATAGACTTAATTATAATATAATAACACACAGAAATACGAGGCTTAGGTCATTAATATGGTTAAATCCGGAAACCATCATTTAGAAAACAAAACGTTTATTCTTTCAGTGAAATACGGAACCGTTCCGTATTTTATCTAACGGGTGGCATCCATAAGTCTAAATATTGCTGTTACATTGCACAACCTTCAATGTTATGTCATAATTATGTGAAATTCTGGCAAATTAGTTCGCAACGAGCCAGGCAGCCCAAAATGTTGCATATACCCTAACTCTGCGTGCAATGAACGCAAGAGAAGTGACACAATTTGCCTAGTTAATATTGCCTGTTAACATGAATATCTTTTAACTAAATATGCAGGTTTAAAGAACTATAATTCTGTGTATTGATTTTACGAAAGGCATTGATGTTTATGGTTAGGTACATTCGTACAACAATTGTGCTTTTTTTGCAAATGCGTTTTGTTAAATCATCCCCCGTTTGGCGAAGTTGGCTGTCTTTGTGAAGACCAAGAAATGGTCTTCACACACTTCGCAACGAGCCAGGCGGCCCAAACTGCTGCATATACCCTGACTCTGTTGCACAGAACGCAAGAGGAGTGACAATTTCCTTAGTTAAAAGAAATTCATGTTAGCAGGCAATATTATCTAAATATGCAGGTTTAAAAATATATACTTGTGTATTGATTTTAAGAAAGGCATTGATGTTTATGGTTAGGTACACATTGGTGCAACGACAGTGCTTTTTCGTGAATGCGCTTGTTAAACCATCACCCATTTGGCGAAGTAGGCTGTGATTCAATTATAAATTAACAGGCACCGCTTCGATTATATGCAACGCAGGACAAGCTAGATAAACTAGTAATATCATCAACCATGTGTAGTTAACTAGTGATTATGTTAAGATTGATTGTTTTTTATAAGATACGTTTAATGCTAGCTAGCACCTTACCTTGGCTCCTTGCTGCACTCGCATAACAGGTAGTCAGCCTGCCACGCAGTCTCCTCGTGGAGTGCAATGTAATCGGCCATAATCGGTGTCCAAAAACGCTGATTACCGACTGTTATGAAAACTTGAAATCGGCCCTAATTAAATCGTCCATTCCGATTAATCGGTCGACCTCTAATATATAGTATCCTTTGCAAAAAATATGCTACTAAGCTTCTCAAATAACACCTTTAGAAACATCCAAGGGATTCTTTCAAGAACAGGACAGATGACTAAAGAAAAATAGAAGAATTTACCTTTGTGACAAAATGACAGAGACAAATATGAAATAGTTGCGCTGAGGGGATATAGACATTACACACAGACCATCTCAGCAGGACATAATTGCAAACCTGATCACCGTGTCTGCAGGCAGCTCTTCTTAAGTTGATTTTGTATATGGCAACAATCTAGGCAAGGGACGGAAGAGGGAGGAGGGAGGAAGAGAGGGAGGGAGGGAATGAGAGAGAGACAAGGTAGGTGCAAAGGTTGAGCGAGGGAGGTGGGGAGAGAAGAGAGGGAGGGAAAGAGGTAGGTGCAAAAGGTTGAGCAAGGGAGTGGGGAGAGAAGAGAGGGAGGGAAAGAGGTAGGTGCAAAAGGTTGAGCAAGGGAGGTGGGGAGAGAAGAGAGGGAGACAATAGAGGGGGAAAAGATAGAATAGACAACAGATCCACAGTTTTTTTCTGGTATGTCAATCTGCCGATCCTTCACAGGTCCAGAGATCCACATCTACCGTACCACAAGAGGACAAAAAGAACCTTCCATCCATAGAACTATCAAGCTGCTCAATCTGTTTACTTCATTAAGAGCTCTGGAGGAAGAGGGGGATTATGGATCATTGTTTTATAGGGAGCTTTCTGTTAAATAAAAAGCTGGAATTTGCTACCATGACTAGTATTGATTTGTCTGTAGCCTTTCACTGCGTGATAATACCCTGTGAGCCAGGCAGCCCCCATTAAACCATCCCAGCACAGGCGGGATGTCCTCTAGGCTATCTATCCTTTCTCCCCTATTCTCCCTTCAAACCCATCACAGATGACATTATATAAGTACAGTCCCAACACACTAAGAGGAAGAAAGAAAATGACAACATAAATTGTGAAAAAAAGAAAAGAAAATTGCCCATGTTGTTAATAACTACATAAAGCCTCTTATGTAAAATAAAAAATAAATGTCTGACTGAACAGGAGCACATGATGAAAAAAATAAACCTATCTGGTGTTATTTCCAAAGCGCAGCAGTGGTCTAAGGCACTGCACTTTGAGCCCAGGCTCTGTCGCAGCCGGCCGCGACCGGGAGAGTATGTACTGGAGTTGCAGCGATGAGACAAGACTGAAACTACCAATTGGATACCATGAAATTGGGGAGAAAAAGGGGGTAAAAATACAACAACAAAAAACAATGCAGGGAAAGGGAGGCTAGGCCACCGAGGTCAGAAAGTCAGCTTGGAGATACGGAGCTTTAAACTGCTGAATGACTCAGGTGGCTGATGCACGGATCTGAAGAGTGCTACGCGCTCTCTAACAGCCCGCCCGATTTCATTACAATGCACGTGGTAGCTGTCAAATAGCATTGTGAAAGGTCCAATCCCTCGGTGCTGCTTAACCACAGCCTTAAAAATATGATGTGTACCTACTACCGGCACCTAAATATGAAGAGTACCAGCACCCAAAATGATTTCAGCCCAGTTCAAGCACTGACCACAACTTCTCTACACTACAGGGATTTGGTTTCCCACCAACAGTGGTTGGAGAGTAGAGTAACCCACTTGAAGCAAAAATAGGTCTACTTTTTCTCTCTAGAATAGCCTATATCCCAGGCCTGGTTATCAGCCTGTGCTCTACACTAGTATTGATAGAAAAAAACAGTGGTCTAAAGTACTTAAGTAAAAATACTTTATAGTACTACTTAAGTCGTTTTTGGTGTATCTATATTTTTGACAACTTGTACTTTTACATCACAACATTCTTAAAGAAAATTATATACTTACATTTTCCTTGACACCCAAAAGTACTCATTACATTTTGAATGCTTAGCAGGACAATAAAATGGTCTAATTCAAGAGAACATCCCTGGTCATCCCTACAGCCTCTTATCTGGAGGACATTAAACACATAATTCGTTCGTAAATGATGTCTGAGTGTTGGAGCGTGCCCCTGGCTATCCATGAATAAAATAAAAACAAGAAAAGGATGCCGTCTGGTTTGCTTAATATAAGGGCTTGGAAATCATTTCTACTTTTACTTTTGATACTTAAGTATATTTTATCAATTACATTTACTTTTTATACTTAAGTATATTTCAAACCAAATACTTTTAGACTTACTCAAGTAGTATTTTACTGGGTGACTTTCACTTTTACTTGAGTCATTTTCTATTAAGTTATCTGTACTTTTACTCAAGTGTAACAATTGGGTACTTTTTCCACCACTGAGAAAAAAAATGCTCTTCCATGTACATCGGAACTGGGGACAATGTGTTCAGTGGTGCTCCCCTCTCTATAATTAGCACTCTTCTCACTAACCCAATTAATCTCTCACCTCTTGGACCTGGGCTGTCACAGACAAACACACAGATAATATAACCACATGGCTACACTACAACCCAGACATACTTTTTCCACATTTTGTTCGGTTACAGCCTGAATTTAAAGTAGATTAAATTGAGATGTTGTGTAAATTATCTACACACAATACCACATAATGTCAAAGTAGAATTATGTTTTTAGAAATATTTACAAATTAATTAAAAATGTAAAGCTGAGTATTCAACCCTTCTGTTATGGCAAGCCTAAATAAGTTCAGGAGTACACATGTGACCTAATACGTTGCATGGACTCACTCTGTGTGCCATAATACTGTTAAACATGCTTTTGAAATGACTACCCCATCTCTGTACCCCCGCATACAATTATCTGTAAGGTCCCTCAGTCGAGCAGTGCATTTCAAGCACAAAGACCAGTGTTCCAATGGTTTGCAAAGAAGGACACCGATTGGTAGATGGGTAAAAAAAAATCCCTTTGAGTATGGTGCAGTTACACCGAGTCACTACAAAGATACAGGTGCCATTCTGAACTAAGTTGCCGGAGAAGAAGGTGATTTGGTGATTTTAAAGCAGTTCCAGAGTTTAATGGCTGTGATAGGAGATAACTAAGGATGGATAAACATTGTAGTTAATCCACAATACTAACATAAATGACAGAGTGAAAAGAAGGAAACCTGTACAGAATACAAATATTCCAAAACATGCATCCTGTTTGCAATAAAGGCACTAAAGTAATACTGCAACAAATTTTGGCAAGGATATGTAAAGTTTTGTCCTGAATACAAAGCATTATGTTTGGGGAAAATCCAACACAGTCACGTTAAAAAAACTGGAGGCCTCTTACACTTCAATGTTGTGATGTGAAAGTCCTGACAAAATGCCACTGGCACATAGAATAAAAAAGGTTTACTAGATGTTGTTCATCCTGATCAGACAGGTTTTTACATAGACAAATATACTGGAGATATGAAACATCAAATATGCCAGGTTGGGTCTTCATAGCATATTTCGAAAGGGTATTATGATAAAGTATTACTAGAATTTATATTATATAATATATATATATCATATATATATTTATATATATATATATATATATATATCTATATGCCTGGATTACTTTAACTTCGGTGAATCTCTTATACAATGGGTTAAAGTACAGCAACCCCCAGGTGTAAAATAGTAAATACTGGTTACTTCTCAGAAAGTATTGAGCGTTTTAAGAGTAAAACAAGGGTGTCCGTTGTCTCCATATCTAGTTATTAGGCCATTGAATTGCTAGCTAATAAAATTAGATGCAACAAGAACATCAAGGGGTTACAAAAGAAAAAAGTGTCAATCTTAGCCGATGAACAAAAGTTGTTTCTTAAGTCCGCAAGTCTCCTTGAAGAATCACCTTTCTAGCCTCCCTGGACTAAAACCTAATTATGACAAGTTAAAAAGTGTGACAAGTGTCAAAAGACAATGTTTACACTACCTGTAGTTTATCAATACAAATGGGTGGATGGTGAATAGACATACTGTGTATTCATATCTCCAAAAATATAATGAACTTACACAAACCAATTTCAATAGAAAATGTGCATAATTGGTAAGATTCTGAAACCATGGAGAGGTAAATATTTGTGTTTTCATGGAAAAAAATAATATTGGATTAACTCTTTGGTCCTATCACAGTGTACTTACTAATAGCGCTGCATCCTCCAGATTACTATTTATTTAAATCATATGAGCAAAAAAAAGCACTGTATTTGGAATGCTAAGCCAGAACATAGAAACGTGCCTATTTATACAATGAATATGAGTTTGGGGGGCTAAAATTATTAAATATTAAGGCATCAAACCTCCAACTAAAAGCTTCACTCAAACATAAATTATACTTAAACGCAAAATAGTTCTCCAGTAGATTATTAAGAAAGGTTCAGCCTTTTTGCTTTCATACAGATTACAACTTCTCATTTCCGACTAATTGTTTAAAGTATCCCTTTTCTTAAACTAGCCATACAAAGATGGTTACAATTTAAATGTTATCCTTCTGAAAATATTTAAAAAATATTAGAACAAATATCATAGTTAAACTCAAATATACTGATTGATAAAAACAAAAATCTTTATGGAATACCTTTTTTTTAAATTATATTTATTAATGATATTATGAATAGAAACAGTGGAGTTATGTCACATATGCAGCTATCGGAAATATATGGGATTGTCTGCTCAATCCAAAGTTACAACCAACTGATTGCAGCATTACCACAAAAATGAAGGAGCCAAGAAGAAGAGGGAGAAAGTAGGGAACTTGTTTGTCTGCCATATAGTAAAGAAAGAAATTAGCTTAATAGGATTGGCATAAATAGAAAAATATACCAGATTCATTTGAGGACAAAAATTTGACAGATGCGGCATACAGGTTGCAAAATAATTGGGAAGAGATTTTCGATGCCCCGATTCCATGGCACATGGTATATGAACTGATACAAAAAAACAACACTTGACTTAAGAGTTTTTCAATTTAAAATTATTATACCAAATTCTTGCCACCAACAGAATGCTATATTATATAAGGCATCACACATTAAGCATCTCCAATCCAAAGTTAAATCTAGAATCGGCTTCCTATTTCGCAACAAAGCCTCCTTCACTCATGCTGCCAAACATACCCTCGTAAAACTGACTATCCTACCGATCCTTGACTTCGGCGATGTCATTTAAAAAAAATAGCCTCCAACACTCTACTCAGCAAATTGGATGCAGTCTATCACAGTGCCATCCGTTTTGTCACCAAAGCCCCATATACTACCCGCCACTGCGACTTGTATGCTTTCGTTGGCTGGTCCTCGCTACACATTCGTCGCCAAACCCACTGGCTCCAGGTAATCTATAAGTCTTTGCTAGGTATAGCTCCGCCTTATCTCAGCTCACTGGTCACCATAGCAACACCCACCCGTAGCACGCGCTCCAGCAGGTATATTTCACTGGTCATCCCCAAAGCCAACACTACCTTTGGCCGCCTTTCCTTTCTGTTCTATGCTGCCAATGACTGGAACGAATTGAAAAAACGACTGAAGTTGGAGACTAATATCTCCCTCACTAACTTTAAGCGTCAGCTGTCAGAGCAGCTTACTGACCGCTGTAGCTGTACACAGCCTATCTGTAAATAGCCCATTCAACCAACTACCTACCTCATCCCCATATTTGTTTTTCTGCTCTTTTGCACACCAGTATTTCTACTTGCACATCCTCATCTGCACATATATCACTCCAGTGTATATGGCTAAATTGTAATTACTTCACCACTATTGGCCTATTTATTGCCTTACCTCCTTACTTAATTTGCACACACTGTATACAGATTTTTCTATTGTGTTATTGACTGTACGTTTGTTTATGTTCTTTTTGTCGCACTGCTTTGCTTTATCTTGGCCAGGTCGCAGTTGTTCTCAACTGGCCTACCTGGTTAAATACATTTAAAAAACAATCTCAGCTCTGTAGATTTATACCTGTCTGAAAGGTTTTCATCTTTAGCTCACAATATGTAGATACTATGCGATTAGAAAAATTCATGTAAAACATCACAGCACAATTGAAAAATATATGGCACATGGAAACCAAATGAGGCTGGTCTATGGTGATAGGTGGGATTAAAGAGCTTGTGTTCGGTAATATATTATTGTTATGTGATTGCTGAATATAAAAGACCAACATGTATATGTAAAATGTATGTATATGTAGCAGAAAAGCTATAAAACAAAAACAATATGTGTCCTCCGAAGAGAGGGGCTGGTGGATGGGTTAATACAACATTTAAATACATTTAAAATAACATCATCCACTCTTCATATTTCAAGCATGGTGGTGGCTGCATCATGTTATGATATGCTTGTCATTGGCAAGGACTTATTTTTTTATATAAAAAGTAACAGAATAGAGCTAAGCACAGACAAAATCCTAGAGGAATCAGTCTGCTTTCCACCAGACACTGTGAGACAAATTCACCTTTTAGCAGGACAATTACCTAAAACACAAATACACTGGAGTTGCTTACCAAGACAACATTGAGTGTTCCTGAGTGGCATAGTTACAGTTTTGACTTAAATCTGCTTGAAAATCTATGGCAAGACTTGAAAATGGCTGTCTAGCAATGATCCACAACCAACTTGACAGAGCTTGAAGCATTTTTTGAAGAATAATGAGCAAATATTGTACAATCCAGGTGTGCAAAGCTCTTAGAGACTTACCCAGAAAGACTCATTTGAATTTTTCTTTAACTTTGAGAGTATTTTATGAAGATCGCTGACAATTTTTTTAAAATATTTAAATCAATTTTAATCCCCTTTGTAACACAAAAAAATGTGGAAAAAGTCAAGGGGTGTGAATATTTTCTGAAGGCACTGTACATGCATATGCACACACATTTTGTGGCCCAAAACGCAAGTATGCCAAACATGAAATTGAGGGAAAATCTATTACTAAATACTATTATATAGTCTGTCCAACATTTTGTC
Source organism: Salmo trutta (assembly GCF_901001165.1). NCBI lineage: Eukaryota > Metazoa > Chordata > Actinopteri > Salmoniformes > Salmonidae > Salmo > Salmo trutta. The sequence goes on from NW_021822286.1 coordinate 28,758, forward strand.
CCCTGCTACAGTGGGTGAACACCCACAGTATTCCCCTGATTCCAGATTGACTCTGTCATGTGAGTGGGAGGGTGGGATGGTCCAGGACCCAACAGTCCATCTCTCGCCCCATGGTGGTTCCAGTTCCGTGGCCACTGGGGAAAATTAGGACTTCCAAAGGAATGCAAATCAAATTAAGTCAAAGTAAAAATTACACGCTTGCGTTCAAATACTGTCGTATCGTAATTTCTGAGCTCCGTCACTGTAAAATTCCCTTTCTGCACTCCTCTGGAAGATTCCCCTCAAGGATATTTCTCTCAATTTGCTGGTAGAATTTCCCTTTTTCTTTAACAGAGGGGGGGAAATGACATGCTCAAAGTAAAACCATTACACACAGTGTTTCCCTGTCTCACTGACTGTAGCAGGCCTATCCACTTTGTGATCTTTCAATGCATCATAGTGATTTATTATACGGATATTATAACTACCTATTATAATGCACCATACGTGTACCATAAGGCATTATAAATGAATTTATAAGGGATTATGTGTGTGTCTATTTGAAAGTGTTACCATGTCCACCTTGCTTCCAGAATCCACATGTCCATATAGGCTAGTCCCACTGACTCAGTAATAAACCGTGAATGGTACTACACACAAATCATCCTCTTCATTGGGACCAAGTGACCTCAATCACAGAGTCCAATAACATTCTTCCTCGGGAGCTCCTCTGGCTCACATAGGAAATGGCCTGTGATACATAGCTAATTGGCTGCCCTTTTAAATGTCCTTATGTCATGAGAGAGAGCCTTTAAAGGAATCTAAATAAAGTGTCCCAAACCGCACGCTATTCCCATTTTAGTGCACTGCTTTAAATGAGGATTTAAAATGTACGCATAGGCCATCCGGCCCTCTGAAAAACATGGCTGGACTGGATCTATAATAGTAGTGTGTTGCGTACAAGGAGAGAGAATTTTCAGACAGATAAGGGTGACTGATTATATTACTATCAACCTGATATAGAGCAAAACACCAAGCAGCAGCCAGGATTGTTACTGTCCATAAGAGGGCTGTTATAAGAGCAAATGACAAAAAACGAATCCACATAATGAATTCCACTCCATCTACTCCCATAATGACCTTGTGTCATCACTACCACCCAGGACAGCTGTATTCACCTGGTGTCTGATTTCAATAGTTAAAAGCTCATGTTGCACATTTTTCCATTAGGTCACCAAAATGCAAATGGTCTATATACAAAGAGTATACAACAAATTAGGAACAACTTCCAAATATTGAGTTGCAAACCACCCCTCCCCCCTCTTTTGCCCTCAGAACAGCCTCAATTCATCTGGGCATAGACTCTACAAGGTGTTGAAAGCGTCCCACAGGGATGCTAGCCCATGTTGACTCCAATGCTTCCCACAGTTGTGTCAAGTTGACTGGATGTCCTTTGGGTGGTGAACCATTCTTGATACACACGGGAAACTGTTGAGCGTGAAAACCCCAGTAGCGTTGCAGTTCTTGACGCAAACCAGTGCGCCTGGCACCTACTACCATACCCCGTTCAAAGGCACACAACACAATCCATGTCACAAGGCTTAACAATCCTGTAACCTGTCTCCTCTACTTCAACTACACTGATTAAAGTGGATTTAACAAGTGACATCAATAAGGGATCATAGCCTTCACCTCAATTCACCTGGCCAGTCTATATCATGGAAAGAACAGGTGTTCTTAATGTTTTGTATACTTGGTGTCTATTCAGAATGACCTAGCTAGAATGTAATGGTAACCTGCCATTTTCCTATAAAGTGGAAGAAAACTAAAAAAGGTAGGTCTATAATGCAACAATGAAATATGCATGAGAGCATCAGCTGTTCCGGACGACTGTGTGATCATTCTATCCGTAGCCGATGTGAGTAAGACCTTTAAAACAGGTTCACAAGGCCGCAGGGCCAGACGGATTACCAGGACGTGTACTCTGAGTATGCGCTGACCAACTGGCAAGTGTCTTCAATGACATTTTCAACCTCTCCCTGTCTGAGTCTATAATACCAACATGTTTCAAGCAGATCACCATAGGGTCTGTGCCCAAGAACACGAAGGTAACCTGCATAAATTACTACCGACCCGTAGCACACACGTCTGTAACCATGAAGTGCTTTGAAAGGCTGGTCATGGCTCACATCAACACCATTATCCCAGAAACCCTAGACCCACTCCAATTTGCATACCGCCCCCACAGATGATGCAATCTCTATTAACTCCACACTGCCTTTCACACTGGACAAAAGGAAAACCTATGTGAGCATGCTATTCATTGACTACAGCTCAGCGTTCAACACCATAGTGCCCTCAAAGCTCATCACAAAGCTAAGGACCCTGGGACTAAACACCTCCCTCTGCAACTATATCCAGGACTTCCTGGCGAGCCGCCCCCAGGTGGTATGGGTAGGTAACAACACATCTGCCACGCTGATCCTCAAAACGGGGGCCCCTCAGGGTTGCGTGTTCAGTCCCCTCCTGTACTCCCTGTTCACTCATGACTGCATGGCCAGGCACGTCTCCAACACCATCATTAAGTTTGCCGTTGACAAAACAGTGGTAGGCCTGATCACCGACAACGACGAGACAGCCTATAGGGAGGAGGTCAGAGACCTGGCCGTGTGGTGCCAGGACAACAACCTCTCCCTCAATGTGATCAAGACAAAGGAGATGATTGTGGACTACAGGAAAAGGAGGACCAAGCACGCCCCCATTCTCATCGACAGGGCTGTAGTGGAGCAGGTTGAGAGTCTCAAGTTCCTTGGTGTCCACATCACCAACAAACAAACATGGTCCAAGCACACAAGACAGTTGTGAAGAGGGCACAACTGGTCTTCCCTGTGGCTCAGTTGGTAGAGCATGGTGTTTGCAACGCCAGCATGGTGTGTGCAACACCAGGGTTGTGGGTTCGATTCCCACGGGGGGGTCAGTACAAAACAAAATGCATGAAATGAAATGTATGCATTCACTACTGTAAGTCGCTCTGGATAAGAGCGTCTGCTAAATGACTAAAATGTAAAAATGGCACACAAAACCTATTCCCCTTCGGAGACTGAAAAGATTTGGCGTGGGTCCTCAGATCCTCAAAAGGTTCTACAGCTGCAGCACCCTGACTGGTGCATCACTGCTGGTATAGCAACTGCTCGGACTCTGACCACAAGGCGCTACAGAGGGTAGTGCATACTGGCCCAGTACGTCACTG
>NW_021822287.1:0-7500 GCF_901001165.1 Salmo trutta
ACACCTGTTGAGCAGCGCAGGCAGCACACAGCAGCCCGACGGCTCCAATATACCTTCTAGCCATGAGCTCATCGGAACAGGCATTTAGAGAGTCGATGCTGTAGCCCACACTAGGCTAAACCTGTAGCCCACGCTAGGCTAAACCTGTAGCCCACGCTAGGCTAAACCTGTAGCCCACACTAGGCTAAACCTGTAGCCCACGCTAGGCTAAACCTGTAGCCCACACTAGGCTAAACCTGTAGCCCACGCTAGGCTAAACCTGTAGCCCACGCTAGGCTAAACCTGGAGCCCACGCTAGGCTAAACCTGGAGCCCACGCTAGGCTAAACCTGTAGCCCACGCTAAGCTAAACCTGTAGCCCACGCTAAGCTAAACCTGTAGCCCACGCTAGGCTAAACCTGTAGCCCACGCTAGGCTAAACCTGTAGCCCACGCTAGGCTAAACCTGTAGCCCACGCTAGGCTAAACCTGGCGGGAGGGTTGTTTTGCTACTTGGCTTGGAAATGAAACCAAACCTGTCAGGAGTCATCTAGCTGCTACAGAGTTTATTTATTTATAGACCGAGGAGAGGGGGAGGGGAGAGGAGAGGGGAGAGGATGGGAGGAGAGAGAGGGGGAAGAGGAGGGGAGGGGAAGAGGAGAGAGAGGAGAGTAGAGGAGAGGGAGAGGGGGAGGGGGAGAGAGAGGAGAGAGAGAGAGAGAGAGAGGACTTGCTGCCATGAGCCAATGTAGGTCTCAGTCAGGTCCAACAATGAGGTGATTCTGAAAGGGATTAGTTTGATTTCTGGATGGGTCCTAATCCCCTGGACTTCTGGTCAACAGTAGAGCTCTATAGGACCTGGTCAACAGTAGAGCTCTATAGGACCTGGTCAACAGTAGAGCTCTATAGGACCTGGTCAACAGTAGAGCTCTATAGGACCTGGTCAACAGTAGAGCTCTATAGGACCTGGTCAACAGTAGAGCTCTATAGGACCTGGTCAACAGTAGAGCCCTATAGGACCTGGTCAACAGTAGAGCTCTATAGGACCTGTCAAACAGTAGAGCATCTATATGGACCTGGTCAACAGGAGAGCTCTTATAGGACCTGTCAACAGTAGAGCTCTATAGGAGCTGGGTCAGCAGTAGAGCTCTATATGAACCTGGTCAACAGTAGAGCTCTATAAGACCTGGTCAACAGTAGAGCCCTATAGGACCTGGTCAACATTCAGTAGCCCCTATAGGACCTGGTCAACAGTAGAGTCTCTATAGGACCTGGTCAACAGTAGAGCTCTATAGGACATGGTCAACAGTAGGACCTGGTCAAACAGTAGAGCTCTATAGGAGCTGGTCAGCAGTAAGAGCTCTCATATGACCTGGTCACAGTGCGAGGCTTAAAGACCTTGGTCAAACAGTAGAGCCCTATAGGACCCTGGTCAACAGTAGAGCCCTATAGGACCTGGTCAACAGTAGAGCTCTATAGGACCTGGTCAACAGGAGAGCTCTATAGGACCTGGTGAACATAGAGCTCCTATAGGACCTGGTCTACAGAGAGCTCTATAGGACCTGGTCAACAGTAGAGCTCTATAGGACCTGGTCAACAGTAGAGCTCTATAGGACCTGGTCAACAGTAGAGCTCTATAGGACCTGGTCTACAGTAGAGCTCTATAGGACCTGGTCAACAGTAGAGCTCTATAGGACCTGGTCAACAGTAGAGCCCTATAGGACCTGGTCAACAGTAGAGCCCTATAGGACCTGGTCAACAGTAGAGCCCTATAGGACCTGGTCAACAGTAGAGCTCTATAGGACCTGGTCAACAGTAGAGCCCTATAGGACCACATGCAGTTAGAAGCCCGCTAGAGTTAGCGGCAGGCGGGCGAGCGGTAGAGTTAGCGGCAGGCGAGCGGTAGCGTTAGCGTTAGCGTTAGCGGCAGGCGGGCGAGCGCCAGAGTTAGCGGCAGGCGGGCGAGCGGTAGCGTTAGCGGCAGGCGGGCGAGCTGTAGAGTTAGCGGCATGCGGGCGAGCGGTAGCGTTAGCGGCAGGCGGGCGAGCGGTAGAGTTAGCGGCAGGCGGGCGAGCGGTAGAGTTAGCGGCAGGCGGGCGAGCGCTATCCACCATCGTAGTACGGATGAAGCCTGACCTGGAACGAAGCTGGCTAGCTTTATAAAACTGGTAGGATGCCCCTCTGGTCGCCAGGACCAGGGTTCACCCATCTAATGCCTCTTCACTGGTCTACTCATCACGGGGGATGAGGGAATAGGGTGCCATAGGGCTCTGGTCTAAAGTAGTGCACTATGTAGGGAATAGGGTTCTATAGGGCTCTGGTCTAAAGTAGTGCACTATATGGGGAATAGGGTGGCATTTTGGATACACTTTGTATATTTACAGCCCTGCTCTGGTGGAGAGAAGTCACTTACAGTTGTGGGACCCCATCCAGCAGCCCACACAGCCAAGCTCTTATTACCCAGCCACAGTGTGGTCTACAGCAGGCTAGGAGATGAACCCACAGGCATGAGGTTATGGTTACTGAGGGAGGGAGGGAGGGAGAGAGAGAGGGGAGAGAGAGAGGACAGTGAGAAAGAGAGAGAGAGAGAGAGGGGAGAGAGAGAGGACAGTGAGAGAGAGGGAGAGGACAGTGAGAGAGAGAGAGAGAGGACAGTGAGAGAGAGGGAGAGGACAGTGAGAGAGAGGGAGAGGACAGTGAGAGAGAGGGAGAGGACAGTGAGAGAGAGAGAGAGGACAGTGAGAGAGAGGGAGAGGACAGTGAGAGAGAGGGAGAGGACAGTGAGAGAGGGAGAGGACAGTGAGAGGGAGAGGACAGTGAGAGAGAGGACAGTGAGAGCGAGGCCTCATCTCTGTTTCCTCCTCATAGTGAGGGGTTCAGGAACATCCATCACTGGAGCTCCTCACCATCTGGTGGCCTGGTGACTCATGGCTGTTATCTATGGACTCTGTTACTCAACATTAACATAGATCAGTTCCCCTATAGTTACTCAACATTAACATAGATCAGTCCCCTATAGTTACTCAACATTAACATAGATCAGTTCCCCTAGAGTTACTCAACATTAACATAGATCAGTTCCCCTAGAGTTACTCAACATTAACATAGATCAGTTCCCCTAGAGTTACTCAACATTAACATAGATCAGTCCCCTAGAGTTACTCAACATTAACATAGATCAGTTCCCCTAGAGTTACTCAACATTAACATAGATCAGTCCCCTACAGTTCCCCTAGAGTTACTCAACATTAACATAGATCAGTCCCCTACAGTTCCCCTAGAGTTACTCAACATTAACATAGATCAGTCCCCTACAGTTCCCCTAGAGTTACTGAACATTAACATAGATCAGTCCCCTAGAGTTACTCAACATTAACATAGATCAGTCCCCTATATATGTTTTCATAACTTTTACCAGATCTAATGTGTTATATTCTGTTACATTAATTTCACATTTCCACAAACTTCAAAGTGTTTCCTTTCAACTGGTACCAATAATCTGCACATCCTGGCTTCAGGTCCTGAGATACAGGCAGTTAGATTTGGGTATGTTTTTTTAGGCAAAAATCGTTAAGCGGTTTTAACCCATAACCCCCCCCTCCTCAGTCCAGATATACTGTTAACCCCCCCCCACACCGCCGCAGGGCTGAAACAGAAGACCCGGACAGCTCCAAATCCCCTCGTTCCTCCCCAGGCTCATCAGAGGTTCCGCTGCGTTCTCTTCATCGTCATTCCGGAACATTCCACGGCACGCCAGGGCCCTCTCCCTAACCCCCACGGCACGCCAGGGCCCTCTCCCTAATCCCCACGGCACGCTGGTCATTATCAATACCATCCTCTGGCATTACCTCGGCCTCATATTGTTGCTAAAGATTATTAGTTAAGAATAAACCAAACCTCCTGAAAGTCTTGAGTTTCATAGAGATTTATCAAGAGAAAATGTTTTTCTTGGCTTTGTGGGACACACTTTTGAACACATGGCTTCCTCAAAGGCTGAACACGGGAACATGGTTAATACCTTGTAGGAAGAACATGGTTACTACCTGGCAGGAGGAACATGGTTACTACCTGGCAGGAGGAACATGGTTAATACCTGGCAGGAGGAACATGGTTAATACCTGGCAGGAGGAACATGGTTACTACCTGGCAGTAGGAACATGGTTAATACCTGGCAGGAGGAACATGGTTACTACCTGGCAGGAGGAACATGGTTACTACCTGGCAGGAGGAACATGGTTAATACCTGGCAGGAGGAACATGGTTACTACCTGGCAGGAGGAACATGGTTACTACCTGGCAGGAGGAACATGGTTAATACCTGGCAGGAGGAACATGGTTACTACCTGGCAGGAGGAACATGGTTACTACCTGGCAGGAGGAACATGGTTAATACCTGGCAGGAGGAACATGGTTAATACCTGGCAGGAAGAACATGGTTAATACCTGGCAGGAAGAACATGGTTAATACCTGGCAGGAGGAACATGGTTAATACCTGGCAGGAGGAACATGGTTACCACCTGGCAGGAAGAACATGGTTAATACCTGGCAGGAGGAACATGGTTACTACCTGGCAGTAGGAACATGGTTACTACCTGGCAGTAGGAACATGGTTAATACCTGGCAGGAGGAACATGGTTACTACCTGGCAGGAGGAACATGGTTACTACCTGGCAGGAGGAACATGGTTACTACCTGGCAGTAGGAACATGGTTATTACCTGGCAGGAGGAACATGGTTAATACCTGGCAGTAGGAACGCAGCAACTCAGATCTGAAAATATTCCCTCACGTCACTATCAATTAGTCCGTTTTAATTGTATATATTGTCTAATTCACAACCTTACCTGCTGTATTATACTTTATATTACAAACAGGGTTGATTTTTACATTCATGAAATTTTTCTTTTTCAAAACAAACATTCCGTTGTGATTTATTCAGTTTAAAACGTACTTTACCTCAGAATATATTGAGTTGTCATGTTATGATGTTGAACCTCCCTCTGCTGTCCTGGTTCTAGACTGGGTTACTGTTCAGAGCTTGTTGAACCTCCCTCTGTTGTCCTGGTTCTAGACAGGGTTACTGTTCAGAGCTTGTTGAACCTCCCTCTGCTGTCCTGGTTCTAGACTGGGTTACTGTTCAGAGCTTGTTGAACCTCCCTCTGCTGTCCTGGTACTAGACAGGGTTTCTGTTCAGAGCTTGTTGAACCTCCCTCTGCTGTCCTGGTTCTAGACTGGGTTACTGTTCAGAGCTTGTTGAACCTCCCTCTGCTGTCCTGGTTCTAGACTGGGTTACTGTTCAGAGCTTGTTGAACCTCCCTCTGCTGTCCTGGTTCTAGACAGGGTTACTGTTCAGAGCTTGTTGAACCTCCCTCTGCTGTCCTGGTTCTAGACTGGGTTACTGTTCAGAGCTTGTTGAACCTCCCTGTCCTGGTTCTAGACTGGGTTACTGTTCAGAGCTTGTTGAACCTCCCTCTGCTGTCCTGGTTCTAGACTGGGTTACTGTTCAGAGCTTGTTGAACCTCCCTCTGCTGTCCTGGTTCTAAACTGGGTTTCTGTTCAGAGCTTGTTGAACCTCCCTCTGCTGTCCTGGTTCTAGACAGGGTTTCTGTTCAGAGCTTGTTGAACCTCCCTCTGCTGTCCTGGTTCTAGACTGGGTTACTGTTCAGAGCTTGTTGAACCTCCCTCTGCTGTCCTGGTTCTAAACTGGGTTTCTGTTCAGAGCTTGTTGAACCTCCCTCTGCTGTCCTGGTTCTAGACAGGGTTTCTGTTCAGAGCTTGTTGAACCTCCCTCTGCTGTCCTGGTTCTAGACTGGGTTTCTGTTCAGAGCTTGTTGAACCTCCCTCTGCTGTCCTGGTTCTAGACTGGGTTACTGTTCAGAGCTTGTTGAACCTCCCTCTGCTGTCCTGGTTCTAGACTGGGTTACTGTTCAGAGCTTGTTGAACCTCCCTCTGCTGTCCTGGTTCTAGACTGGGTTACTGTTCAGAGCTTGTTGAACCTCCCTCTGCTGTCCTGGTTCTAGACAGGGTTTCTGTTCAGAGCTTGTTGAACCTCCCTCTGCTGTCCTGGTTCTAGACAGGGTTACTGTTCAGAGCTTGTTGAACCTCCCTCTGCTGTCCTGGTTCTAGACAGGGTTACTGTTCAGAGCTTGTTGAACCTCCCTCCGCTGTCCTGGTTCTAGACTGGGTTACTGTTCAGAGCTTGTTGAACCTCCCTCTGCTGTCCTGGTTCTAGACAGGGTTACTGTTCAGAGCTTGTTGAACCTCCCTCTGCTGTCCTGGTTCTAGACTGGGTTACTGTTCAGAGCTTGTTGAACCTCCCTCTGCTGTCCTGGTTCTAGACAGGGTTACTGTTCAGAGCTTGTTGAACCTCCCTCTGCTGTCCTGGTTCTAGACAGGGTTACTGTTCAGAGCTTGTTGAACCTCCCTCTGCTGTCCTGGTTCTAGACAGGGTTTCTGTTCAGAGCTTGTTGAACCTCCCTCCGCTGTCCTGATTCTAGACTGGGTTACTGTTCAGAGCTTGTTGAACCTCCCTCCGCTGTCCTGGTTCTAGACAGGGTTTCTGTTCAGAGCTTGTTGAACCTCCCTCCGCTGTCCTGGTTCTAGACAGGGTTACTGTTCAGAGCTTGTTGAACCTCCCTCCGCTGTCCTGGTTCTAGACAGGGTTTCTGTTCAGAGCTTGTTGAACCTCCCTCTGCTGTCCTGGTTCTAGACTGGGTTACTGTTCAGAGCTTGTTGAACCTCCCTCTGCTGTCCTGGTTCTAGACTGGGTTACTGTTCAGAGCTTGTTGAACCTCCCTCTGCTGTCCTGGTTCTAGACTGGGTTACTGTTCAGAGCTGTTGGTGGAACGAGGCCTTTTAGTAATACATCTGATTGATTGAATCAGACCTCTGTAGTAAATATCTCTGTTCTGTATGTGTTGTCTGTAGGTGCTGTCTTCCTGGTCAGTGTCCAGGGCATAGCGGTGAACCTGCTGGTCTGTATGTGTTGTCTGTAGGTGCTGTCTTCCTGGTTAGTGTCCAGGGCATAGCGGTGACCCTGCTGGTCTGTATGTGTTGTCTGTAGGTGCTGTCTTCCTGGTTAGTGTCCAGGGCATAGCGGTGACCCTGCTGGTCTGTATGTGTTGTCTGTAGGTGCTGTCTTCCTGGTTAGTGTCCAGGGCTTAGCGGTGAACCTGCTGGTCTGTATGTGTTGTCTGTAGGTGCTGTCTTCCTGGCCAGTGTCCAGGGCGTAGCGGTGAACCTGCTGGTCTGTATGTGTTGTCTGTAGGTGCTGTCTTCCTGGTTAGTGTCCAGGGCATAGCGGTAACCCTGCTGGTCTGTATGTGTTGTCTGTAGGTGCTGTCTTCCTGGCCAGTGTCCAGGGCATAGCGGTGACCCTGCTGGTCTGTATGTGTTGTCTGTAGGTGCTGTCTTCCTGGTTAGTGTCCAGGGCATAGCGGTGACCCTGCTGGTCTGTATGTGTTGTCTGTAGGTGCTGTCTTCCTGGTTAGTGTCCAGGGCATAGCGGTGAACCTGCTGGTCTG
>NW_021822287.1:10000-31939 GCF_901001165.1 Salmo trutta
CTGTTACTCATCTAACCTAGCTGACACACACACACACACACACTCCTGGCTGTCAGGGTTGGAGTGTGAAGGCTGAGCTGCAGGATTAGCTGAGGGCTTCAGCTGAAGGACAGAGGAGAAGGATGTGGCTTAGTGTTTGGGGTCAGGAGGGAGAGAGACGGATAGGAATGTTCCCTGGAACGTTCTAGAGTACTGGAGCGTTGCAGACTGGAGCGTTGCAGACAGGAGCGTTGCAGACAGGAAGGAGCGTTGCAGACAGGAAGGAGCGTTGCAGACAGGAAGGAGCGTTGCAGACAGGAAGGAGCGTTGCAGACAGGAAGGAGCGTTGCAGACAGGAAGGAGCGTTGCAGACAGGAAGGAGCGTTGCAGACAGGAAGGAGCGTGGCAGACCGGAAGGAGCGTTGCAGACAGGAAGGAGCGTTGCAGACAGAAAGGAGCGTTGCAGACAGGAAGGAGCGTTGCAGACAGGAAGGAGCGTGGCAGACAGGAAGGAGCGTGGCAGACAGGAAGGAGCGTGGCAGACAGGAAGGAGCGTTGCAGACAGGAAGGAGCGTTGCAGACAGGAAGGAGCGTTGCAGACCTCTTTGTGAATAGCAGAAAGTAGATATATTCAGGTGGTAATATATTCAGGCGGTGGTGATATATTCAGGCGGTGGTGATATATTCAGGCGGTGGTGATATATTCAGGTGGTGGTGATATATTCAGGTGGTGATATATTCAGGTGGTGATATGTTCAGGTGGTGGTGATATATTCAGGCGGTGGTGATATATTCAGGTGGTGGTGATATATTCAGGTGGTGATATATTCAGGTGGTGGTGATACATTCAGGTGGTGGTAATATATTCAGGTGGTGGTAATATATTCAGGTGGTGGTGATATATTCAGGTGGTGGTGATATATTCAGGTGGTAATATATTCAGGTGGTGGTAATATATTCAGGTGGTGGTGATATATTCAGGTGGCGGTGATATATTCAGGTGGTGGTGATATATTCAGGTGGTATAGGTGTGATATATTCAAGGTGGTGGTGAATATATTCAGGTGGTGGTGATATATTCAGGTGTGGTGATCTATTCAGGTGGTGGTAATATATCAGGGGTGGTAATATATCAGGTGGTGGTAGATATATTCAGGTGGTGGTGATATATTCAGGTGGTGGTGATATATTCAGGTGGTGGTAATATATTCAGGTGGTGGTGATATATTCAGGTGGTGGTGATATATTCAGGTGGTGGTGATATATTCAGGTGGTGGTAATATATTCAGGTGGTGGTGATATATTCAGGTGGTGGTGATATATTCAGGTGGTGGTAATATATTCAGGTGGTGGTAATATATTCAGGTGGTGGTGATATATTCAGGTGGTGGTGATATATTCAGGTGGTGGTAATATATTCAGGTGGTGGTGATATATTCAGGTGGTGGTGATATATTCAGGTGGTGGTGATATATTCAGGCGGTAATATATTCAGGTGGTGGTAATATATTCAGGTGGTGGTGATATATTCAGGTGGTGGTGATATATTCAGGTGGTGGTAATATATTCAGGTGGTGGTAATATATTCAGGTGGTGGTAATATATTCAGGTGGTGGTGATATATTCAGGTGGTGGTGATATATTCAGGTGGTGGTGATATATTCAGGTGGTGATATATTCAGGTGGTGGTAAAAAATTCAGGTGGTGGTGATATATTCAGGTGGTGGTGATATATTCAGGTGGTGGTGATATATTCAGGTGGTGGTGATATATTCAGGCGGTGGTGATATATTCAGGCGGTGGTGATATATTCAGGCGGTGGTGATATATTCAGGCGGTGGTGATATATTCAGGCGGTGGTGATATATTCAGGCGGTGGTGATATATTCAGGCGGTGGTAATATATTCAGGCGGTGGTAATATATTCAGGCGGTGGTGATATATTCAGGCGGTGGTGATATATTCAGGCGGTGGTGATATATTCAGGCGGTGGTGATATATTCAGGCGGTGGTGATATATTCAGGTGGTGGTGATATATTCAGGTGGTGGTGATATATTCAGACGGTGGTAATATATTCAGACGGTGGTGATATATTCAGGTGGTGGTGATATATTCAGGTGGTGGTGATATATTCAGGTGGTGGTGATATATTCAGACGGTGGTGATATATTCAGACGGTGGTGATATATTCAGGTGGTGGTGATATATTCAGGTGGTGATATATTCAGGTGGTGGTGATATATTCAGGTGGTGGTGATATATTCAGGCGGTGGTGATATATTCAGGTGGTGGTGATATATTCAGGTGGTGGTGATATATTCAGGTGGTGATATATTCAGGTGGTGGTGATATATTCAGGTGGTGGTGATATATTCAGGTGGCGGTGATATATTCAGGTGGTGGTAATATATTCAGGTGGTGGTGATATATTCAGGTGGTGGTGATATATTCAGGTGGTGGTGATATATTCAGGTGGTGGTGATATATTCAGGTGGTGGTGATATATTCAGGTGGTGGTGATATATTCAGGCGGTGGTGATATATTCAGGCGGTGGTGATATATTCAGGCGGTGGTGATATATTCAGGTTGTGGTGATATATTCAGGCGGTGGTGATATATTCAGGCGGTGGTGATATATTCAGGCGGTGGTGATATATTCAGGCGGTGGTGATATATTCAGGCGGTGGTGATATATTCAGGTGGTGATATATTCAGGTGGTGGTAATATATTCACGTGGTGGTAATATATTCAGGTGGTGATATATTCAGGCGGTGGTGATATATTCAGGCGGTGGTGATATATTCAGGCGGTGGTGATATATTCAGGCGGTGGTGATATATTCAGGCGGTGGTGATATATTCAGGCGGTGGTGATATATTCAGGTGGTGGTGATATATTCAGGTGGTGGTGATATATTCAGGCGGTGGTGATATATTCAGGTGGTGGTGATATATTCAGGCGGTGGTGATATATTCAGGTGGTGATATATTCAGGTGGTGGTGATATATTCAGGTGGTGGTGATATATTCAGGTGGTGGTGATATATTCAGGCGGTGGTGATATATTCAGGTGGTGGTGATATATTCAGGCGGTGGTGATATATTCAGGTGGTGGTAATATATTCAGGTGGTGGTGATATATTCAGGTTCTTAGTTTCAGGAGGAAGAGAAAACTTTGGATAAACACACATCTGTTCCACTCAGTAGAATTCAATTTTAGCATCTAAATTTTTTTGGTCAGTTTTCACATCAAGTGATCTGGTGTGTGTGTGTGTGTGTGTGGGGGGGGGGTTGTGTGTGTGGGGGGGGGGGGGGGGGTGTGGTGTGTGTGGTGGGTGTGTGTGTGGGGGGGCCCCTGCCAGATGTCATACTGTAGCTAGCTGCTGTTGTCGGGTGCCAGTGGTGTCCCCCCCCATACACAGGGCCAGGGCCGAGCAGAACGGCCGTGAGCTGCAGTCTGCCAGCTCCGTGTGAGGCCGCTCTACACAAACATTCACTGTCCCGACCCCTGGTCCCGGGCCTTCAGCCCCCACCTCATCCCCTGTGTTGCTCTTGGAGCCTACGGCCCTGTTGGAGCCTCTTTGCCTGCAGCCTTGTAGCCAGCCCAGCATTCTGCTCTCTCATATCCTCCCCCCTTCTCTCCCTTCCCTGCTCTCCCTTCTCTCCTCTCCTGTCCTCTCCTCTCCCCCCCCTCCCCTCTCCTCTCCTCGCCTCTCCTCTCCCCTCTCTCCTCTCTCCTCTCCTCCCCTCTCCTCCCCTCCCCCCTTCTCTCCCTTCTCCCCTCTCCTCTCCTCCCGTCCCCTCTCCTCCCCTCCCCCCTTGCCTCCTCTCCCCTCCCCTCTCCTCTCCTCTCCTCTCCCTCTCCCTCTCCCTCTCCTCCCCTCTCTCCACTACCTTGTGTGGTAGGCCACATAACGGGACCGCTGAGTGCTGAAGCGTGTAGCGTGTAACAATCGTCTGTCCTCGGTTGCAACACTCCACTACCGAGTTCCAAACTGCCTCTGGAAGCAACGTCAGCACAACAACTGTTCGTCAGGAGCTTCATGAAATGGGTTTCCATGGCCGAGCAGCCGCACACAAGCCTAACATCACCATGTGCAATGCCAAGCATCGGCTGGAGTGGTGTAAAACTCACCGCCATTGGACTCTCTGGAGCAGTGGAAACGCGTTCTCTGGAGTGATGAATCACGCTTCACCATCTGGCAGTCCGACGGATGAATCTGGGTTTGGCGGATGCCAGGAGAACGCTACCTGCCCCAACGCATAGTGCCAACTGTAAAGTTTGGTGGAGGAGGAATAATGGTCTGGGGCTGTTTTTCATGGTTCAGGCCCCTTAGTTCCAGTGAAGGGAAATCTCAACGCTACAGCATACAATGACATTCTAGATGATTATGTGCTTCCAACTTTGTAGCAACAGTTTGAGGAAGGCCCTTTCCTGTTTCAGCATGACAATGTCCCGTGTGCACAAAGCGAGGTCCATACAGAAATGGTTTGTCGTGATCGATGTGAAAGAACTTGACTGGCCTGCACAGAACCCTGACCTCAACCCCATCGAACACCTTTGGGATGAACTGGAACGACGAATACAAGCCAGGCCTAAATCGCCCAACATCAGTCCCCGACCTCACTAATGTTCTCGTGGCTGAATGGAAGCAAATCCCCTCAGCAATGTTCCAACATCTAGTGGAAAGCCTTCCCAGAAGAGTGGAGGCTGTTATAGCAGCAATGTTCCCACATCTAGTGGAAAGCCTTCCCAGAAGAGTGGAGGCTGTTACAGCAGCAATGTTCCAACATCTAGTGGAAAGCCTTCCCAGAAGAGAGGAGGCTGTTATAGCAGCAATGTTCCAACATCTAGTGGAAAGCCTTCCCAGAAGAGTGGAGGCTGTTATAGCAGCAATGTTCCAACATCTAGTGGAAAGCCTTCCCAGAAGAGTGGAGGCTGTTATAGCAGCAATGTTCCAACATCTAGTGGAAAGCCTTCCCAGAAGAGTGGAGGCTGTTATAGCAGCAAAAGGGGGGGGGGGGAACCAACTCCATATTAACACCCATGATTTCAGAATGAGATGTTGGACCGGCAGGTGTCCTGTTGGTCATGTAGTTGAATGTTTTGTGCTCTCTCTCTCTCTGAGAAGCAGAGCTGTCTGCATCAGACTACAAGGTCGGGACTGATGGAGCAAGCTGGAGAAACGTTGTCTTTTTTGGATCAATCTAGCAAGCAGCTGTTACCGGACGCGGCATTATGACCCCGACCACTGAAATCATTTCAATAAATCCACGGATGACAAGTGTATCTTAGCTCGGTTCTAGTCAAGTCTCTCTGGTTGCTGAGTCACTCTGTGTCGTTGTGGTGTGATGTCATTGCAGGCTGCGGTGACGGTCCCCGTTGCCGCGTCGATGTCCAAGCGGAGGGAGGACGAGGTGTCTGTGGGGAGCGTGCCATTCGCCAAGCAGCCGTCCAATCAGGCCTCAGACTACGCCAGCAGCCCGGTCAAGACCAAGACTGTCACAGGTGGGTACCGTCTCCATCTCTGTCTTCACCTATGTTACCTGAGGGGTTTCCCAGGGGTCTCTTTGGGTCTCTGTCTCTCTGGGTCTCTTTCTCTCTGGGTCTCTGTCTCTCTGTGTCTTTGTCTCTCTGTGTCTTTGTCTCTCTGGGTCTCTGTCACTCTGGGTCTCTGTCACTCTGGGTCTCTGTCTCTCTGTCTCTCTGGGTCTCTGTCACTCTGTCTCTCTGGGTCTCTGTCTCTCTGGGTCTCAGTCTCTGTCTCTCGGGGTCTCTCTCTCTGGGTCTCAGTCTCTGTCCCACGGGGTCTCTGTCTCTGGGTCTCTGTCTCTCTGGGTCTCTGTCTCTCTGGGTCTCTGTCTCTTTGGGTCTCTGGGTCTCTGTCTCTCTGGGTCTCTGTCTCTCTGTCTCTCTGGGTCTCTGTCTCTCTGGGTCTCTGTCTCTCTGGGTTTCTGTCTCTCTGTCTCTCTGGGTCTCTGCCTCTCTGGGTCTCTGTCTCTCTGGGTCTCTGTCTCTCTGGGTCTCTGGGTCTCTGTCTCTCTGGGTCTCTGTCTCTCTGTGTCTGTCTCTCTGGGTCTCTGTCTCTCTGTGTCTGTCTCTCTGGGTCTCTGTCTCTCTGGGTCTCTGTCTCTCTGGGTCTCTGTCTCTCTGGGTCTCTGTCTCTCTGGGTCTCTGTCTCTCTGGGTCTCTGTCTCTCTGTCTCTCTGGGTCTCTGTCTCTCTGGGTCTGTCTCTCTGGGTCTCTGGGTCTCTGTCTCTCTGGGTCTCTGTCTCTCTGGGTCTCTGTCTCTCTGGGTCTCTGTCTCTCTGGGTCTCTGTCTCTCTGGGTCTGGGTCTCTGTCTCTCTTGGTCTCTGTCTCTCTTGGTCTCTGTCTCTCTGTCTCTCTGGGTCTCTGTCTCTCTGGGTCTCTGTCTCTCTGTCTCTCTGGGTCTCTGGCTCTCTGGCTCTCTGTCTCTCTGGGTCTCTGTCTCTCTGGGTCTCTGTCTCTCTGGGTCTGTCTCTCTGGGTCTCTGTCTCTCTGGGTCTCGGCCCGCCACCTGAGTGATCCTGTGTTGTAGATGTTTTACCACTGCTGTGTTTTCCTCTGGTTGTTTTCCATGTTGCCGTGTGTCTGTTGCCATGTGTCTGTTGCCATGTGTCTGTTGCCGTGTGTCTGTTGCCATGTGTCTGTTGCCGTGTGTCTGTTGCCGTGTGTCTGTTGCCATGTGTCTGTTGCCGTGTGTCTGTTGCCATGTGTCTGTTGCCGTGTGTCTGTTGCCGTGTGTCTGTTGCCGTGTGTCTGTTGCCGTGTGTCTGTTGCCGTGTGTCTGTTGCCGTGTGTCTGTTGCCGTGTGTCTGTTGCCATGTGTCTGTTGCCATGTGTCTGTTGTCGTGTGTCTGTTGCCGTGTGTCTGTTTATACTGTATCTGGGCCCAGAAGCTGCTTTAGGCCACTTTTCCACTTACTGGGACCCCCCTCATTGAAAACAGTCATTTCCTTGGATGAGATGCCGGTGCAGAGAAAAATACTCCTCCCATTCCCTCCAGCATGGTGGCTTGGGGTTTCTCAGCTGGAAACTCTGAGCTCCTGGAGGAAGGGAGGAAGGGAGGAGGGGAGGAGGAAGGGAGGAGGGGAGGAAAGGAGGAGGAAGGGAGGAGAGGAGGAAAGGAGGAGGAAGGGAGGAGAGGAGGAAGGGAGGAGAGGAGGATAGGAGGAAGGGAGGAAGGGAGGAGAGGAGGATAGGAGGAAGGGAGGAAGGGAGGAGAGGAGGATGGATAGAGCCCCAGCCAGGAGTGCACTGTATCACATCAGGTATTTTCCTGAACACACACACACACACACACACACACACACACACACACACACACACACACACACACACACACACTGTCTGAGTGGTGGTGTACACACACACACACACACACACACACACACACACACACACACAGAGTTACCTGGGAGTATCTGCAGCCTGTGTAGGAGCTGTAACAACCCAGGGACTCTACACCCTGTACTGGACTCAGGTTTTCAGACTCTCTCGTTTCACTATTGATACTTCATTGATGTGATTCAATGGGATCAGACTGAGTGAGGACAGTGTTTCTGAGGTTCCATACACCAGGGTCCATATCCACAAAGAGTCTCAGAGTAGGAGATCTAGGATCAGGCCACAAAGAGTCTCAGAGTAGGAGATCTAGGATCAGGCCATAAAGAGTCTCAGAGAAGGAGATCTAGGATCAGGCCATAAAGAGTCTCAGAGTAGGAGATCTAGGATCAGGCCATAAAGAGTCTCAGAGAAGGAGATCTAGGATCAGGCCATAAAGAGTCTCAGAGTAGGAGATCTAGGATCAGGCCATAAAGAGTCTCAGAGAAGGAGATCTAGGATCAGGCCATAAAGAGTCTCAGAGAAGGAGATCTAGGATCAGGCCATAAAGAGTCTCAGAGTAGGAGATCTAGGATCAGGCCATAAAGAGTCTCAGAGTAGGAGATCTAGGATCAGGCCATAAAGAGTCTCAGAGTAGGAGATCTAGGATCAGGTCATAAAGTACCTACCGTATTTAGCTACAGTAATTATAATTTCTACAGTATTTACCTACATTATTTAGGGTTATACCATATTTACCTACAGTATTTCTCTACAGTATTTGGGTTTCTACCTACAGTATTTATCTACAGTATTTAGGTTTCTACCTACAGTATTTCTCTACAGTATTTAGGTTTCTACCTACAGTATTTCTCTACAGTATTTAGGTTTCTACCTACAGTATTTCTCTACAGTATTTAGGTTTCTACCTACAGTATTCCCCTACAGTATTTATCTACAGTATTTAGGTTTCTACCTACAGTATTCCCCTACAGTATTTATCTACAGTATTTAGGTTTCTACCTACAGTATTCCCCTACAGTATTTATCTACAGTATTTAGGTTTCTACCTACAGTATTCCCCTACAGTATTTATCTACAGTATTTAGGTTTCTACCTACAGTATTTCTCTACAGTATTTAAACTTCAGCTCCTCTCAGACACGTTATGGTTGAACAAGGCTCTGCCAAAAGATTGCGACAAGCAACGTTCGTTGGAAATAAGCATTTGTGTTTTTATTTGTTATTAGCTGAGTGCCTTGGAAATGTCTTCCCACCAGGAGATGAGATGGGGCCCCCTGCTTTCTTCTCAGTAAAGTCCTTTTCTCCCTGTAAATACTAGCATGTGTATTTCCGCGTTGAGTGTTTTGATAGGGAAATGCTCCTATGACATTTCTAGCACTAAATAATCCATTAGGGATCTTTCCAAGCTCTTTAAAGATGCTGAAAGCGCAGCAGTGAAAAGGTCAAGCGGTGTTTTAATCTCAACTAAATGCCTTTTCCCCCCCCCGTATCAACACTGCCCTTTTGTTTATTCACGTCAACTACAGTACATTTCGTCATTTTAAAAATGGAGTTGGTAAACAGTCTGTAAACAGTTTGTAACCAGTTGGTAAACAGTCGGTTAAAACAGTCAGCCGAGGCTCCCAGTGTACACAAACCGCTCTAGCAATCTGCAGCGTGTCACTAGCACCTTCTCACAACTCTACCTTAGGTCCCGTTGTCCGTCTGCCCGTCGGTGTCTTCTCCTCAGGGTTTTGACTAAAAATAAACTAGTTTCCCCAATATATATATATATATATATACCGGCCATTTGAATAGGCACCGGCTCTGTTGTTCAGTCTAGACCAGGAAGTGGGCAGCCGTATGATCTGTGTTTTAGTGTGATACGTCCAGTGTGATGTTTCTACGTATGTTTCCTTTATATTACCATGTACGGTATAGTACATGATGAGAACGATAGGATCACTGACTCTTCTGTTTGGTCCATTTCCAAAATATATGACCGACCACCTCGATTAGGTCTTATGTAGCAACATTTTAATTAATTATAATAAAAAAATGTTTTACATTGGATTAAAGTAGAGACTCAAGAGCTATAAAATGTTAGATCAACACTACAGTCGAGGAACAATGGGGAAAGTAATTCTGCTTTGATCAACTTGTAAACTCACTTTTTGTGAAAATGGCCCCTTGAATGTTTTGGTACCTACTGGAGAGCTCTTCTTTGTCTACGCCCCATTCAGCATCGTTCACACCCTCTTAAGCCTTTAGCCCCACCCATCTCTTTAAGGATTCACATGAGAGGCCATGTGCTAAACAGAGTGAGTAATCTAGTAAACAACCAACGATTTCAAGACTAAAAGTGGTGAAAGTAGTAGCCTAGAATAAGGAAAAACTCTGGGTAAAAATACACTTTAATTTAGTCCTCGGCCTATATCCTAATCTGATTTTGGTGCAGGTCATGTTGTTCTTCACATTACCGTCTCTGGTAAACACAAACTACATCAAATAAAATCAAAGTATTTGTCACATGCAACAGTATACAAAAGGTGAAAACGGTAGAGTGGAAATGGTTATTTGCATATTTGCATAATAGCAACATCAAAAAACAGAAAGTGTCCAGATAAAAATGATTTGCATAAATATTTTATAATTTATTAGGCGATTCTTACCCAGACATGCTTCTAGCCCCCCCAGACAGACAGTTTATTTGGCCCACGTTGTCAAGTCACTCCGGTTCACACACTGACCGTTGTGCAGGAAGGAAGTAGTCCATCGCAACATTCCCCCACTGATCTGTGTCTGCTAAACTCACGGCAGGAAATACTGTTGAGGATATATAGTAGCAACACTTTGACACTTCTCCGTGGATAACGTCACTTCCTGAGCATGCTCATGTTATAGACAGAAGCATGCTGACATGGCAGACCAATCAGAACTCATCTCTCGGTATGTCCAGCCCATCCGTTATCTCAGCCAATCCATGGCTAGCGGGGAAGGTTCCTTTTCCCTTTTTTCCGTGGCTAAACCACCTAACTATTTTATTAGTATTTTACAGACTGGCGAACACGTTTGTTATTAAGGCACATTGAAAGTTCACAGGGTTTCAGAAGGGTTTTTTTCTGCCCAAATGTCTTCCCTGTGGCTCAGTTGGTAGAGCATGGTGTTTGCAACGCCAGGGTTGTGGGTTCGATTCCCACGGGGGGCCAGTATGGAGAATAAATGTATGAAATGTATGCATTCACTACTGTAAGTCGCTCTGGATAAGAGCGTCTGCTAAAATGACTAAAATGTAAATTTACTAAAATGTAAATGCAATTTTTTTATTTTTTTATTTCAATAAAATAAATATCTCGTGCCTCTACTGTGAAGTATTAACATGTAAAATAGCTTCCTGGGACGGGCCGTATATTTCCCTGTGAAGTATTAACATGTAAAATAGCTTCCTGGGACGGGCCGTATATTTCCCTGTGAAGTATTAACATGTAAAATAGCTTCCTGGGACGGGCCGTATATTTCCCTGTGAAGTATTAACATGTAAAATAGCTTCCTGGGACGGGCCGTATATTTCCCTGTGAAGTATTAACATGTAAAATAGCTTCCTGGGACGGGCCGTATATTTCCCTGTGAAGTATTAACATGTAAAATAGCTTCCTGGGACGGGCCGTATATTTCCCTGTGAAGTATTAACATGTAAAATAGCTTCCTGGGACGGGCCATATATTTCCCTGTGAAGTATTAACATGTAAAATAGCTTCCTGGGACGGGCCATATATTTCCCTGTGAAGTATTAACATGTAAAATAGCTTCCTGGGACAGGCCGTATATTTCCCTGTGAAGTATTAACATGTAAAATAGCTTCCTGGGACGGGCCGTATATTTCCCTGTGAAGTATTAACATGTAAAATAGCTTCCTGGGACGGGCCGTATATTTCCCTGTGAAGTATTAACATGTAAAATAGCTTCCTGGGACGGGCCGTATATTTCCCTGTGAAAGGAAACCCAAGGCTTTGCTAAATGTCGTCACCTTGTCACAGCTCAAAACGACGTGACACATCCCCCTCTGGAAATAGCTGTGTCATCCCAGAACAAATGGTTTCCCAGTGGAATCAGAATCAGGACGGTTTTTTGGGGGGCTAGAAGCATTTAGTCCGTTGGTTTGTCGTTGTGTAACACAATAAGTCTCCCATCTCCTAGTTCAGTCAGACAATCAGACCTACGCTGGTTCAACTCATCTGCTACAGCACTTAGCTTAGGATGCCTTTCAAATGGAACCCTATTCCCTATGTAGTGCACTACTATAGACCAGGACCCAATGGAACCCTATTCCCTATATAGTGCACTACTTTAGACCCAGGACCCAATGGCACCCTATTCCCTATGTAGTGCACTACTATAGATCAGGACCCAATGGAACCCTATTCCCTATGTAGTGCACTACTTTAGACCAGGACCCAATGGAACCCTATTCCCTATATAGTGCACTACTACAGACCAGGACCCAATGGAACCCTATTCCCTATGTAGTGCACTACTTTAGACCCAGGACCCAATGGAACCCTATTCCCTATGTAGTGCACTACTATAGACCAGGGCCAATGGCACCCTATTCCCTATATAGTGCACTACTTTAGTCTGACGTACCACACACACGGACACATTGTAAATAAACAGAGAGGACAGATCTGACTGGTCCGTTCAGGGTTTGAGCTGAGGGTTTGTGAGGGTACCGACTGAGGGAAGCTGTTTGTTTTGGACCCGGACTCTTTATTGGCTAGGAGAGGTCCTACATCGATACTGTGGTTTACTTTACCTGATCAGGGTATTGAATATTCATGTTCTCGCTGATGTTCTGATTTGTTCATTTTTAATTCCCGGGAGGTTTTTGGTTTCAGTCTTAAGGATGACCTCTGAGAGTTTACTGAAGCGCTCATTAGTCTCAAAATGGGGGGGAAGAAAAAAAGGATTTTCAAATGTTTTTTTGTGCGTTGTTCAAAGATCCCTTCAAAAACAATTGTAGTGGTGAGACTGTGTCTGCTTTCAATTGACCATTTGAATCCATGCCTGGTTCTTTATGATGTACAGAGAGAGAGAGAGAGAGAGAGAGTATGTTGTTTTGTTACACACAGACCCCATAACTACAGCTCTATGGTAATCAGGAGGGACTGAGTGTGGGCCCTGAGAGGGGCCCCCCTGGGAACTCACACAGACCCCATAACTACAGCTCTATGGTAATCAGGAGGGACTGAGAGGGGCCCCCCTGGGAACTCACACAGACCCCATAACTACAGCTCTATGGTAATCAGGAGGGACTGAGCGTGGGCCCCCCTGGGAACTCACACAGACCCCATAACTACAGCTCTATGGTAATCAGGAGGGACTGAGAGGGGCCCCCTGGGAACTCACACAGACCCCATAACTACAGCTCTATGGTAATCAGGAGGGACTGAGAGGGGCCCCCTGGGAACTCACACAGACCCCATAACTACAGCTCTATGGTAATCAGGAGGGACTGAGAGGGGCCCCCTGGGAACTCACACAGACCCCATAACTACAGCTCTATGGTAATCAGGAGGGACTGAGTGTGGGCCCTGGGAGGGGCCCCCCTGAGAACTCACACAGACCCCATAACTACAGCTCTATGGTAATCAGGAGGGACTGAGAGGGGCCCCCTGGGAACTCACACAGACCCCATAACTACAGCTCTATGGTAATCAGGAGGGACTGAGTGTGGGCCCTGGGAGGGGCCCCCTGGGAACTCACACAGACCCCATAACTACAGCTCTATGGTAATCAGGAGGGACTGAGAGGGGCCCCCTGGGAACTCACACAGACCCCATAACTACAGCTCTATGGTAATCAGGAGGGACTGAGCGTGGCCCCCCTGGGAACTCACACAGACCCCATAACTACAGCTCTATGGTAATCAGGAGGGACTGAGAGTGGGCCCTGAGAGGGGCCCCCTGGGAACTCACACAGACCCCATAACTACAGCTCTATGGTAATCAGGAGGGACTGAGAGGGGCCCCCTGGGAACTCACACAGACCCCATAACTACAGCTCTATGGTAATCAGGAGGGACTGAGCGTGAACTCACACAGACCCCATAACAGCTCTATAGTAATTAGTCAGTACTGTTAGGTGTCCAGTAACAAGCCCCAGTCAGTACTGTTAGGTGTCCAGTAACAAGCCCCAGTCAGTACTGTTAGTTTTCCAGATCACAAGCCCCAGTCAGTACTGTTAGGTGTCCAGTAACAAGCCCCAGTCAGTACTGTTAGGTGTCTAGTAACAAGCCCCAGTCAGTACTGTTAGGTGTCCGGTAACAAGCCCCAGTCAGTACTGTTAGGTGTCCAGTCACAAGCCCCAGTCAGTACTGTTAGGTGTCCAGATCACAAGCCCCAGTCAGTACTGTTAGGTGTCCAGTAACAAGCCCCAGTCAGTACTGTTAGGTGTCCAGTAACAAGCCCCAGTCAGTACTGTTAGGTGTCTGGTAACAAGCCCCAGTCAGTACTGTTAGGTGTCCGGTAACAAGCCCCAGTCAGTAATGTTAGGTGTCCAGATCACAAGCCCCAGTCAGTACTGTTAGGTCTCCAGTAACAAGCCCCAGTCAGTACTGTTAGGTCTCCGGTAACAAGCCCCAGTCAGTACTGTTAGGTGTCCAGATCACAAGCCCCAGTCAGTACTGTTAGGTGTCCAGTAACGAGCCCCAGTCAGTACTGTTAGGTGTCTAGTAACGAGCCCCAGTCAGTACTGTTAGGTGTCCAGTAACAAGCCCCATTCAGTACTGTTAGGTGTCCAGTAACAAGCCCCATTCAGTACTGTTAGGTGTCCAGTAACAAGCCCCAGTCAGTACTGTTAGGTGTCCGGTAACAAGCCCCAGTCAGTACTGTTAGGTGTCCGGTAACATGCCCCAGTCAGTACTGTTAGGTGTCCAGTAACAAGCCCCAGTCAGTACTGTTAGGTGTCCAGTAACAAGCCCCAGTCAGTACTGTTAGGTGTCCAGTAACAAGCCCCAGTCAGTACTGTTAGGTGTCCAGTAACAAGCCCCAGTCAGTACTGTTAGGTGTCCGGTAACAAGCCCCAGTCAGTACTGTTAGGTGTCCAGTAACAAGCCCCAGTCAGTACTGTTAGGTGTCCAGTAACAAGCCCCAGTCAGTACTGTTAGGTGTCCAGTAACAAGCCCCAGTCAGTACTGTTAGGTTTCCGGTAACAAGCCCCAGTCAGTACTGTTAGGTGTCCGGTAACAAGCCCCAGTCAGTACTGTTAGGTGTCCAGTAACAAGCCCCAGTCAGTACTGTTAGGTGTCCAGTAACAAGCCCCAGTCAATACTGTTAGGTGTCCAGTAACAAGCCCCAGTCAGTACTGTTAGGTGTCCGGTAACAAGCCCCAGTCAGTACTGTTAGGTGTCCAGTAACAAGCCCCAGTCAGTACTGTTAGGTGTCTAGTAACAAGCCCCAGTCAGTACTGTTAGGTGTCCAGTAACAAGCCCCAGTCAGTACTGTTAGGTGTCCAGATCACAAGCCCCAGTCAGTACTGTTAGGTGTCTGGTAACAAGCCCCAGTCAGTACTGTTAGGTGTCCAGTAACAAGCCCCAGTCAGTACTGTTAGGTGTCCGGTAACAAGCCCCAGTCAGTACTGTTAGGTGTCTGGTAACAAGCCCCAGTCAGTACTGTTAGGTGTCCAGTAACAAGCCCCAGTCAGTACTGTTAGGTGTCCAGTAACAAGCCCCAGTCAGTACTGTTAGGTGTCTAGTAACAAGCCCCAGTCAGTACTGTTAGGTGTCCAGTAACAAGCCCCAGTCAGTACTGTTAGGTGTCCAGATCACAAGCCCCAGTCAGTACTGTTAGGTGTCTGGTAACAAGCCCCAGTCAGTACTGTTAGGTGTCCAGTAACAAGCCCCAGTCAGTACTGTTAGGTGTCCAGTAACAAGCCCCAGTCAGTACTGTTAGGTGTCCAGTAACAAGCCCCAGTCAGTACTGTTAGGTGTCTGGTAACAAGCCCCAGTCAGTACTGTTAGGTGTCCAGTAACAAGCCCCAGTCAGTACTGTTAGGTGTCCAGTAACAAGCCCCAGTCAGTACTGTTAGGTGTCCTATGTGTGGGTCTGTGATGGCTGGCTGACAGCATGACTAGTATGATGCTGAGACTCAGGGAGGACAACCCAAACATCAAGTTGGTTTTCATTCTGTTTTTAGTACATGTGACTAAAGGTGTCCGCATATTTCTCAGCCATTTTGTGACATTTTGGTTCGTTTTAGACTTCGGTGAGGGTTTTAACGGCTGTTAAACATTTGTTCCGGAGGCAAGCCGAAGTTCGGATCTAAAGTCTACGCCTCTTCGTCGGTGATTGGTCAACAGTAGGGAGCAGACTCGTTGGGCTAGCTGAGTTCTGCTAGGTCTGTTAAGGGAGTATGGGAGCAGACTCGTTGGGCTAGCTGAGTTCTGCTAGGTCTGTTAAGGAGCAGACTCGTTGGGCTAGCTGAGTTCTGCTAGGTCTGTTAAGGCAGAATGGGAGCAGACTCGTTGGGCTAGCTGAGTTCTGCTAGGTCTGTTAAGGGAGAATGGGAGCAGACTCGTTGGGCTAGCTGAGTTCTGCTAGGTCTGTTAAGGGAGAATGGGAGCAGACTCGTTGGGCTAGCTGAGTTCTGCTAGGTCTGTTAACCTCTACGGGCCACGGGGGCAGTATTGAGAATTTTGAAAAAAATATGTGGCAATTTTTAACTGCCTCCTACACCAACTCAGAAGCTAGGATATGCATATTATTAACACATTCGGATAGAAAACACTCTGAATTTTCTAAAACAGTTTGAATGGTGTCTGTAAGTATAACAAAACTCATATTGCAGGCAAAAACCTGTGAAAAATAGATTTAAAAAAATGAGAATTTTGTGACTGTACTATTTAGTGTCATTGTTTTAAAGATACCACAGTGAGAAAGGATTCAGTTCGCAACTCCTACTGCTTCCACTAGATGTCAACGATCTTTAGAAAGTTGTTTGAAGCATCTGTGATAAATACACACCGAATTAGAAAGCTTACAAGTTGACACGTCATCACTTCATTTTTTGCGCCTGCGCATGAATCTGAGAAGAGTGCCTTTGTCATTATCGTTTATTCTAGACACTTGATAGGTTGTGTGAAAATATTACTGATGTTTACTGATGTTTCACGTTAAAAATGGAACAAAAGATTAGTGCTAAACAACGTTTGACATGTTTAAACAAACGTAAATAGATTATTTACTAGGTTTTCTTTAGTTTTTCGACGTGACTTTACACTGCCCACCTCATTTTGTGGGAGCCTACTGAACGCTAACTATTTGGACATAAATTATGAACTTTGTCAAAAGAAACCACATTTGTTCTGGACCTGGGATCTCTGGCAGCGCCTTCTGATGGAGATAATCAAAGGTAAGGGGATATTTAGAATGTTATTATCGATATTAGATGATGCTAATGCTAACGGTATAGCTTAGCTTAGCTTAGCATATAGCTTATTGTTGTTAGCATAGTACCCAGTTTATACAAAATGTGATTTCCCAGTAAAGTTATTTTGAGATCTGGCCCTTCGGTAGCAATTACGAGATGATAATATATTATTCTTTGAATGACAATATTATAATTTACCAATGTTTTCGAATAGTAATTCCGTGATTTGTAATGCTGGATTCACTGGGTGCATTCGAGCCGAAAAAAATTCTGAATTTCACCGCGACTGTAAATGCTGTTTTTGGATATAAATATGAACTTGATGGAACTAAAAATGCATGTATTGTATAACATAATGTCCTATGAGTGTCATCTGATGCAGATTGTCAAAGGTAAGTGCATAATTCTAGCTAGTTTTCTGTCTGTTGATGCCCTTCTTTGAATTGGCTAAACATTACACGCAGCTATTGTCAATGTACTCTCCTCACATAACCTAACTTTATGCATTCTCCGTAATGCCTCTGAAAATCGGACAGCGTGGTTAGATTTAGGAGATATATCTTTCAAATGGAGGAAAATAGTTGATTATTTGATTTTTTGAAATGATTACTCTTGCAGTTTTGAATTCCCCGCCATGGTCACATGACAATGAATCCCAATACCGGGATAAGATCGGGATAAGATCCTCAACAGGTTAAGGGAGAATGGGAGTGGATGTTGTCCTAGTTCACTGCGGATGTTGTCCTAGTTCACTGCGGATGTTGTCCTAGTTCGCTGTATATGTTGTCCTAGTTCGCTGAAAGAAGAAGAGTAAAAGTTGCTATGGCAATAACATCACATTATAGATCAGGGATATTCAAATCTGACCCTACGTGGTCCGGACTACTACTGATTTTCTGTTCTACCTGATCGTTAATATCACCCACCTGGTGTCCCAGGTCTAAATCAGGCCCTGATTAGAGGGGAATCACCCACCTGGTGTCCCAGGTCTAAATCAGGCCCTGATTAGAGGGGGAATCACTCACCTGGTGTCCCAGGTCTAAATCAGGCCCTGATTAGAGGGGGAATCACCCACCTGGTGTCCCAGGTCTAAATCAGGCCCTGATTAGAGGGGGAATCACCCACCTGGTGTCCCAGGTCTAAATCAGGCCCTGATTAGAGGGGGAATCACTCACCTGGTGTCCCAGGTCTAAATCAGGCCCTGATTAGAGGGGGAATCACCCACCTGGTGTCCCAGGTCTAAATCAGGCCCTGATTAGAGGGGGATCACCCACCTGGTGTCCCAGGTCTAAATCAGTCCCTGATTAGAGGGGAATCACCCACCTGGTGTCCCAGGTCTAAATCAGGCCCTGATTAGAGGGGGATCACCCACCTGGTGTCCCAGGTCTAAATCAGTCCCTGATTAGAGGGGGATCACCCACCTGGTGTCCCAGGTCTAAATCAGTCCCTGATTAGAGGGGGAATCACCCACCTGGTGTCCCAGGTCTAAATCAGTCCCTGATTAGAGGGGGATCACCCACCTGGTGTCCCAGGTCTAAATCAGGCCCTGATTAGAGGGGGGATCACCCACCTGGTGTCCCAGGTCTAAATCAGGCCCTGATTAGAGGACAACAATCAGTGGGAACTGTCTTCAAGGTTCAGATTAGAATGCGGGGATTATAGACCACTTTATCGTGACCCAGGTCAGCTCAGGGTTATGTTCGTCATCCCCAGAAAACCCATCCTAGATGTATCCATGTTTGTACTTCTATCAGCCTGCTATTTCTCTTCACAACATCTGATTGGACTGATGACTTTGAAAACAACTTGTTTTGCCTCGGGCCATGTGGCCACGTTCTCCCCACCTCAATTACCACACTAATTGGATCCCATAAAGCTAGCCACTAAACTAGCTCTAAGTACTTTCTTTATTGTCCTAATGAAAGCACATGTTGGCATCAGGAACGGTTGGGATCGCAGGCCTCCAGAGCTTCTCACTGTTACAGGGCATGTCCCAAAGGGGGCACCCTATTCCCTATATAGTGCACTACTATAGACCAGAGCCCTATGACACCCTATTCCCTACATAGTACACTACTTTTGACATCTCTGCTAGTGCACTAAGGAATAGAGTGTACATTTGGGACGAACCCACAGAGTCTCTACTCCCAGTAATGACATCACCAGCTTCCTCTCAAGATCCTAAAATTATCCCGTTGGCGTCGTGAGGATGCAGGGGAACAGAACCGGGTTGAACAGAACCGGGTCGTGAGGATGCAGGGGAACAGAACCGGGTTGAACAGAACCGGGTCGTGAGGATGCAGGGGAACAGAACCGGGTCGTGAGGATGCAGAGGAACAGAACCGGGTCGTGAGGATGCAGAGGAACAGAACCGGGTCGTGAGGATGCAGGGGAACAGAACCGGGTCGTGAGGATGCAGGGGAACTGAACCGGGTCGTGGGGATGCAGGGGAACAGAACCGCGTTGAACAGAACCGGGTCGTGAGGATGCAGGGGAACAGAACCGGGTCGTGGGGATGCAGGGGAACAGAACCGGGTCGTGAGGATGCAGGGGAACAGAACCGGGTCGTGAGGATGCAGGGGAACAGAACCGGGTCGTGAGGATGCAGGGGAACAGAACCGGGTCGTGAGGATGCAGGGGAACTGAACCGGGTCGTGGGGATGCAGGGGAACAGAACCGGGTCGTGAGGATGCAGGGGAACAGAACCGGGTCGTGAGGATGCAGGGGAACAGAACCGGGTTGAACAGAACCGGGTCGTGAGGATGCAGAGGAACAGAACCGGGTCGTGAGGATGCAGAGGAACAGAACCGGGTCGTGAGGATGCAGGGGAACAGAACCGGGTCGTGAGGATGCAGGGGAACAGAACCGCGTTGAACAGAACCGGGTCGTGAGGATGCAGGGGAACAGAACCGGGTCGTGAGGATGCAGGGGAACAGAACCGGGTTGAACAGAACCGGGTCGTGAGGATGCAGAGGAACAGAACCGGGTCGTGAGGATGCAGAGGAACAGAACCGGGTCGTGAGGATGCAGGGGAACAGAACCGGGTCGTGAGGATGCAGGGGAACAGAACCGGGTTGAACAGAACCGGGTCGTGAGGATGCAGAGGAACAGAACCGGGTCGTGAGGATGCAGAGGAACAGAACCGGGTCGTGAGGATGCGGGGGAACAGAACCGGGGTCGTGAGGATGCAGGGGAACAGAACCGGGTGGAACAGAACCGGGTCGTGAGGATGCAGGGGAACAGAACCGGGTCGTGAGGATGCAGGGGAACAGAACCGGGTCGTGGGGATGCAGGGGAACTGAACCAGGTGCCGTTTCAGCTACGAAACGGATCCTCTGATCTGGCGCCGTTAGGAAGGTCAACCGGGGGGGAATGTTAGCTTCGTTCCTGTTGAATTATGGGATTAGAGGTAATAATGTGTGTTTACTGTGAACCGGGACCCTGAGTTGGGATATGGAGACGCTGTCAGGATGCTTTCAGAAGACACGGTCTCGTCGCGGTTTGGGACTCGGACAGAACCAGCACTGATGTTCCCTGTATGTCCAGAACCCACTGGATCAGACTAGAGGGAGAGAGATGTAACGTCACACTGAGAGAGAGACAGAGGGAAAACTCCCGTCCCACTCAGAGAGAGACAGGGAGAAGCAGACAGAGGGAAAACTCCCGTCCCACTCAGAGAGAGACAGAGGGAAAACTCCCGTCCCACTCAGAGAGAAGCAGACAGAGGGAAAACTTCCGTCCCACTCAGAGAGAAGCAGACAGAGGGAAAACTCCCATCCCACTCAGAGAGAGACAGACAGAGGGAAAACTCCCGTCCCACTCAGAGAGAGACAGAGGGAAAACTCCCATCCCACTCAGAGACAGACAGACAGAGGGAAAACTCTCGTCCCACTCAGAGAGAGACAGAGGGAAAACTCCCATCCCACTCAGAGACAGACAGACAGAGGGAAAACTCCCGTCCCAGCTGTAGTATCTTGCTGGAAGTCAGGCAGTTGTTACTGGCTGCTGTGTTCAAATACGAGGGATCATGTTTTCACTAGAGAGTTATTTATCTAGTTTAAGTTTCTCACAAAGTCAATCATTTATCAAGGTAATGATGGTGGATAGAGAAAGAAAATAAACTGGAGGGAGGAATAATGAGATATAGGTAGACAGGAGAGGGTTATGGGTAGACAGGAGAGGGTTATGGGTAGACAGGAGAGGGTTATGGGTAGACAGGAGAGGGTTATGGGTAGACAGGAGAGGGTTATGGGTAGACAGGAGAGGGTTATGGGTAGACAGGAGAGGTCTGTAGTCTGAGGGGAGAGAGAGAGGGTTATGGGTAGACAGGAGAGAGAGAGGGGGCATTATGGGTAGACATGAGAGAGAGAGGGTTATGGGTAGACAGGAGAGAGAGGGGGGGGATTATGGGTAGACAGGAGAGAGAGAGAGGGTTATGGGTAGACAGGAGAGAGAGAGAGGGTTATGGGTAGACAGGAGAGAGAGAGAGAGAGAGAGGGTTATGGGTAGACAGGAGAGGTCTGAGGGGGGAGAGAGAGGGTTATGGGTAGACAGGAGAGAGAGAGGGGGGATTATGGGTAGACAGGAGAGAGAGAGAGAGAGAGAGGGGGATTATGGGTAGACAGGAGAGAGAGAGAGGGTTATGGGTAGACAGGAGAGAGAGGGGATTATGGGTAGACAGGAGAGAGAGAGGGTTATGGGTAGACAGGAGAGAGAGAGGGTTATGGGTAGACAGGAGAGCTCTGGGGGGAGAGAGAGAGAGGGTTATGGGTAGACAGGAGAGGGGATTATGGGTAGACAGGAGAGAGAGAGGGGATTATGGGTATACAGGAGAGGGTTATAGGGAGATGAGGGTATTTCTGTCCTGAAGAACCTTGACGAGCCTCAGGTCCAGGCCAGTCAGCTGTTCATCCAGTCATTGTAATGTTATCCAGTGTATTTTAGGTAGTGAAGCTGTCCTGAAGTATTACTTTATTCTACTTGTAGTTGATATGGGATCAGTAGATGTTGGCTGTAGTCTGGGGGAAGGTGGAGGATGGGGAATGTTCATCAGAATTCATCAGGCCCTCGTACACTTTCTGTGTCTTTCAAACTGGACACATCCTGGTTCTCCAGACAGAGAACGCTGTGATCTGCAGGCTCTTCTGGTGTCTCAGGGTTGATGAGGCGTCATCTCTCTTCTC
>NW_021822288.1:0-31935 GCF_901001165.1 Salmo trutta
TTCACCTCCACATTCACTGAGCCCCTC
Source organism: Salmo trutta (assembly GCF_901001165.1). Classification (NCBI taxonomy): domain Eukaryota; kingdom Metazoa; phylum Chordata; class Actinopteri; order Salmoniformes; family Salmonidae; genus Salmo; species Salmo trutta. The sequence continues at coordinate 28 of NW_021822288.1, forward strand.
TATCCTGGATTTGCGTTTGATTATGACTCCTCAATGTCCCTGTAAATAATAACCTGACACACATAGACACACACATACACACACACATACACATTGGACACACACACACACACACACACACACACTGGACAAACACACACACACACTGGACACACACTGGACACACACACTGGACACACACTCACTGGACACACTGGACACACACACACACACACACACACTGGACACACACTGGACACAAACTGGACACACACTCACACACACACACACACACACTGGACACACTGGACACACACAAACTGGACACACACACTGGACACACACACACACACACACACACACACACACTGGACACACACACACACACACACACACACATTGGACACACACACACATTGGACACACACACAAACATTGGACACACACACAAACATTGGACAAACACACACATTGGAAACACGCACACACCCATTGGACACACACACACACACACACCCATTGGACACACACACACACATTGGACACACACACACACATTGGACACACACACACACATTGGACATATACACAAACAGGCTGGACACTCACACACACATAGGACACTGGACACACACACACACACACTGGACACAGACACACACACACACACACACACACACACAGGACAAACACACAGACACACATAGACACACACACATTGGACACACACACACTGGACACACACACACACAATGGACACATACATTGGACACACACACATATTGGATACACACACGCTGGACACAGACACACACACAAACACTGGACACAGACACATACACACACACTGGACACACACACACACACACACACTCACATTGGACACACACACACACACACACACACACACACACACACACTGGACACAAACACACACACACACACATTGGACACACACACAAACATTGGACACACACACAAACATTGGACAAACACACACATTGGAAACACACACACACCCATTGGACACACACACACACACACACCCATTGGACACACACACACACATTGGACACACACACACATTGGACATATACACAAACAGGCTGGACACTCACACACACATAGACACACAAATACACACACATAGGACACTGGACACACACACACACACTGGACACAGAGACACACACACACACACACACACACACACAGGACAAACACACAGACACACATAGACACACATAGACACACACACATTGGACACACACACACTGGACACACACACACACAATGGACACATACATTGAACACACACACATATTGGATACACACACGCTGGACACAGACACACACACAAACACTGGACACAGACACATACACACACACTGGACACACACACACACACACACACTCACATTGGACACACACACACACACACACACACACACACACACACTGGACACAAACACACACACACACACACACACACATTGGATACAGACACACACACAATCACTGGATACAGACACACACACACACATTGGACACACACACACACACACACACATTGGACACACACACATATACACATTGGACACACACACACAGACACACACACACACACACACACACACACATACTCATTGGACACACACACAAACACGCACACATTGGACATATACACAAACACACTGGACACTCACACACACACAGACACACACATAGGACACTGGACACACACACACACACACACACACTGGACACATAAACACACACACACATTGGACACACACACAGACACACACAGACATACACATTGGACACATACACACACACACACACACACACATTGGACACACACACACACTGGACACACACACACACACTGGACACACACACACACACACACACTGGACACATACATTGGACACACACACATATTGGACACACACACAAACACTGGACACAGACACACACACACACACACACACACACTGGACACAGACACACACAAACGCACACACTGGACACACACACACACACACACACACACACACACTGGACACAAACACACACACACATATTGGATACAGACACACACACAATCACTGGATTAAGACACACACACATTGGACACACAAATTGGACACACACACACACACTGGACACACACCTTGGACACACACACACACACACACACACACACATTGGACACACACACATTGTACACACACACATACACACACATTGGACACACACACATACACACAGGCACATTGGACACACACTCACATTGGACACACACACACACACACACACACACACACTGGACACACAAACACACTGGATACACGCACTGGACACAAACACACTGGACACACACACACACATTGGACACACACACACATATTGGATGCACACACACATGCACACACACTGGACACACACACACACACACACACACACTGGACACACACACACACACATGCTGGACACACACACACACACACACATTGGACGCACACACACAAGCACACACATTGGACACACACTCACATTGGACACACACACACACACTGGACACACAAACACACTGGATACACGCACTGGACACACACACACTGGACACACACACACGCGTCATCCTATAATTGTGAGGACCTTGCCACAGGACCTTCAAATGAGGACCATCATTTCTGATTGGGAACAAACAGACACCTCATTCCAGCACTAAGTGGTCCCACAAACACAGATATCACTTCAAAACCTGAAAAAATCCAATGAAAAAATAGCCATTCAGGGCACCAGCCTAGTGAGGACCAGATAACATTTTAAATGTGGCTCTAAACTCCACATAAACACGGACTCACATAAACACTGACACACACACAATGGACAAACACACACTGGACACTCACACCTGTTAAATCAGTTTCTGGATCACAAGTTCTAGAACAGTTTCTATCTCAGTTCTATCTAACTGTTAACCTCTATGGGCTAGGTGGGACACTTCAGTCTTCAATAAAAAGAGACCAGTGGTTGCTAGGCAGTTTCTGGACCACAGGTTCTAGAACAGCTTCTATCCCAGATCTATCTGGCTGTTAAATCCGTTTCTGGACCACAGGTTCTAGAACAGCTTCTATCCCAGTTCTATCTGCCTGTTAAATCAGTTTCTGGACCACAGGTTCTAGAACAGCTTCTATCCCAGTTCTATCTGCCTGTTAACTGTTGTCATCAGACTATTACAACATGACTGAACTTTTTCGTTCCTTTTCTGATCTTTTACCAATTTGCATTTTTTATGATATATTTTATTATTTGTGTTTGTACCACAGGAGGTTGGTGGGACCTTATTTAGGGAGGACAGGCTTGTAATGGCTGGAGTGGAATAAGTGGAATGGTATCAAACACGTGGTGTCCATGTGTTCCATTTCATTCACTCTGTTCCAGACATTATTATGAGCCGTCCTCCCCTCAGTAGCCTCCTCTGGTATGTACTGTCCTGTATGTGAGAGAGATCCAACAAGGAATTACAATGTATGTATTACTTTTAATACCTGCAAATGGCAAATAAACTACTGGAACTCCTTATGAATGTCTGCAGCCGACAAGAGGTGAAAATATTACCGGAATATTCTGCAAAATGTTGATGAAGACGTCACTCAATCCACCCAAAACAACATGCAGTCTTTCCACAAGACTCCCATGAAGTTATAGTGTGACGTTATGAGTCGACGTTAAAGTAACATTCTCACAACATACTGCACTTGTTTTATTCTGTTATAGATGTATCCTCTGTTTAAACATTTAAACTCTTACAATAACACTGTTAAAATACCAATGTGATCATTTCTTGTCTTTTATGTTGGAAAAACAAATTGTACAATTATATTTGGACATACGCTCCATAGTTGTACAAGTATACATGGTTATATTGTACTTTTCATAATAAAACATACTTGAAACAAGAAAAAGCATGTTAATTGTGAAAACAATTTCGTTATTGATTTTACATTGCTTCTCCCTGTCTCATGTTGACGTTTGTCATGAATCTTGACCTGGAGGCAGAACTGTGTGATTTCCTCTAGATATGTCAGCTGCAAAGTCAGAAATGGCTGTGGAAAATGTTGTTTTATGGTCTTAATTTAAGGGAAGGATTAGCAGTGTGGTTAGGGTTGAGGTTAGGATTAAAATCTGATTGTATTACTTTGTGCCTGTGCCAGCTAGGGAATACTTCACACACGTTGTCTTTGAGGTAGTCTCAGTCCTGTCTGATGCTGTCTGATAAGTGAAACAGTTTGTCTCAGTCCTGTCTGGTCAGTGAAACAGTCTGTCTCAGTCCTGTCTGATGCTGTCTGGACAGTGAAACAGTCTGTCTCAGTCCTGTCTGGTGCTGTCTGGTCATAAAGAGTAAAACATTGTTGCTGACCGTAGCGTTGAAGGCAAGGGAAGCCAGTGAGCATTTGGCTTCCTTTGATTGTGTTGGCTGTGCTAGCTGTGTTAGCTGTGCTAGCTGTGTTAGCTGTGCTAGCTGTGTTAGCTGTGTTAGCTGTGCTAGCTGCGTTAGCTGTGCTAGCTGTGCTAGCTGTGTTAGCTGTGCTAGCTGTGTTAGCTGTGCTAATCCAAATTTATGGTTTTAAAAAAGGGCAAAATTAAAGACAGATCGTAACTGTAGGTGCTGAACTCTCTGTGTCATTTTAAAGCAATAGTTGTTTTGTCGTCCCTAAAACGTCTGAAACATATATTTTGCTTTGACCGTGCTGCAGGTAACCTAACTGTTTGGTTACATGCAATACGCTTTGTGTGGACTTCACCGGACAGCGGTTGCTCTCTGGTTTTGAGATGAAAACAAATGTCTAGTTTAATTTTTTTCTGCCGCTGTGTCTAGTAGTAGTACCATCAACAGACAGCAGGGGGCAGTAGAACCTGTCCTCACAGTGGAAAGGCAGACACAGTGGATTCATTTGTCTTTAATAAGATCAAACTGAACGAACTGCTATCTTGAAATGTTGAAAAAGTGTTTTTAAATAGGCATCCTATCATTTGAAAATTAGTTGAAAGGCTAAGTGATTCTCCTCCTGAGAAGAAGCTGACAGCCTTCAAACAGAGCAAAAAAAGTGGTCCCAAACAATATGTCAAAATGAATAAAAAAATGATACAGCTGTTTTTAATAAGATCAAACTGAACTAACTGCTATCTTCAAATGTTGAAAAAGTGTTTTTAAATAGGCATCCTATCATTTGAAAATTAGTTGAAAGGCTAAGTGATTCTCCTCCTGACAAGAAGTTGACAGCCTTCAAACATAGTGCAAAAAAAGTGGGCGTGAACATAGAATATTTTTGGGTCAAAAAAAAGAATATACAGCTGTCTTTAATAAGATCAAACTGAACTAACTGCTATCTTGAAATGTTGAAAAAGTGTTTTTAAATAGCTCAATCTTATCACTCAATATGAGTCAAAATCTGTCACTTCCAGGACTGCTCATTTTGTCAAAAATGAAAAAATGAAAAAAATTAACAACTCACAGCTGTGTTAATAGACCCAACTCAAACATCTGCTATCTTGAAATGTCCAAAAAAGGTATTTAAATGGGCCTACCAGACATCTTCTTGAGAGAAGATAAGGTCAGGGACTCCTGACTGACTTTAATCTCCGTCATGTTGAAATAGGTTCTCCTGTCTTACTTTCTGTCATGTTGAGATTGGTTTCCCTGTCTTACTTTCTGTCATGTTGAGATTGGTTAGTTCTTCTTGAGAGAACTAACCCAAAATTAGTCCAACTAACCCAAAATTAGTCGAAAGGCTAAGGGATTTTCTAAATAGCTCAGTCTTATCACTCAATATGAGTCAAAATCTGTCATGATTGGACAGCGGGGCCATTGTTGAAGTCCCTGGTCAACGAGGTGGCAATGTCACAATCTGTGCTGCTATCAGCAACCATGGTGTTCTACATCACCATGTTACACTCGGGCCATATAACACCCAGCACCTTCTAACATTTATGGCCAATCTAAGATAGATTTTATTTGAGCAGCAGGTTCAAGAGCAGCAGGGTCTAGAGCTAAATGAGAATCCCATCCCCACCTATGTGATTGTCCCACACTATGTCAGTTTCCAGCGAGCTGCTCAGGTAAGGGAATTGGTTTAACATCAATGGGCAGTTTATGAACTTGTACCTCCCTCCATACTCGCCTTTCCTGAATCCAATTGAGGAGTTTTTTCTCCTCTTGGAGATGGACAGTGTATGATAGACAACCCTCCACCAGAGTAAATCTGCTGCAAGCCATGGATTTATCCTGTGGTGATATAGGTGAGGAATCATGTCAGGGCTGGATAGGGCACACAAGAGGCTTCTTCCCCCGTTGCCTCAGGAGGGACAATATTTCTGATCAATTTTGAGCTACTATGATAGAACATGTTTTCGTTCATCAAAAGACAATGACGGAAAAATATGAATATTTTTTTAGATTAAAAATGTACTTCTCCCTGAGAATTTTGTATGTTTTGAACAATGTGTTTTCTATTTTTCGGTGTATTGTTTACTGACTGCTTGAGAGTGTATATCATTTTGATCACTTTGTTTATGATTTGAGAGCAGTGTTTGATTTTGAACACAGGTAAAAACTGTTTGAGGTGAATGTTTCATTTTGCGAGAGGAGTTAGAGTTTATGTAAATAGTGCTTGAAGATGAGGAGAGGAGAGGAGTCAGAGGTTATATAAATAGTGCTTGAAGATGAGGTTTGTGTTTAATGTTTTCAGGAAATGGAGCAAGGTTTCAGAAATTGTGTTTTAGCAATTGAGAAAAACTGTAATGATGATGAGTGTCCAACTTCAATCACCTAGGCAACAACCTTGCATGGACAATCTATGTGAAATATAATAACCAGGGTGACTATAGAGTGGGCAACAGTTCATCACTCAGGAGTCAATGTCATGTCTGTTGTCTTTTTTCAGAGAGAGAGAGAGAGAGAGAGAGAGAGGAGAGAGAGAGAGAGAGAGAGAGAGAGAGAGAGAGAGAGAGAGAGAGAGAGAGAGAGAGAGAGAGAGAGAGAGAGAGAGAGAGAGAGAGAGAGAGAGAGAGAGAGAGAGAGAGAGAGAGAGAGAGAGAGAGAGAGAGAGAGAGAGAGAGAGAGAGAGAGAGAGAGAGAGAGAGAGAGAGAGAGAGAGAGAGAGAAAGTTGAAAGTTGTCACAGATGCAAACAATTTAAAACACTATAGTAAATTTTATTTATATTTTCTAGTCTGAGAGGTTCTGAAAAGTATGAATAATAACAATGGCTGGGCTGATGAGCAGTTCAGTGAGTTGGAGCCTTTGATTGCCCTGCCTCTGTATTACTGAATGAAAGAGAGCCCAGCCCTGAAATGAATCACCCTGATGATCCTCTGACCTCAACATAACAATGACGTAGGCAACCACCTTGGATGGACAATCAATGCAAGGTGTTAATCTCATCTCCTGAATGATCAATTTAACACAACTTTAAACCCAGGTTTTTTTACAGGAATAATAACAATGGCTGGGCTGATGGGCACTTCAGTGACTTGGAGCCTTTGATTGCCCTGCCTCTGGGAGCCTGTCCACTTGTTACATGATTACTGAGTGAAAGAGAGCCTATGAAAGTTTTCATGGAGGGTGGGTGACCCCCTTGGTGGCTGAACCTGAGATCAATGAGAGAACTTGTCAGAAAAAACGACAGAGTCCCACTTTCTCTGTCATTGTACAAAGTAGAGAGTGGGGAAAAAATGTGTACAAATGTATACAGAGGCTCTGGAATTTGTCATAAAAAAAATAAAAATAAAAATTGTGAAAAAGGATTCAAATAAAGTTCCAACAGTACATGAGATGATCAGACTGAACCAACTGCTATCTTAAAATGTTTATTCAGTTAGGAAACAGAGGATGGATCACATAATTAAAGTTATCACACAATTAAATAATAAATCCTCACTCACAAAGACAAACATGGCTTCATTATTGTTCACAGTTTATTATCATAGTTTCTCACAGATCCTGGCTTCCACTGTTAGAATGGCTGAGCGAGAGGAGGTGGGGCTTTTTTCATAGCCTGAGAGAGAGAGAGACATTCAGTTTTACTAGAGGGGCTGGGTGCGCCCCCTGTTGGCTGAACCCGGGTGGGAGGTTCCCCCTTAGCAAGCAATGGACCCCAGCACACCACTGAAGCCATTAATAACTATATTCAAAAACACACCTGGTAACCCGTTCAATCACCAGGCACACGGCTCAACATGGTTCAATGACAGAGAAAAAAAAAAATGTCAAAATGAATAAAAAAATGATACAGCTGTCTTTAATAAGATCAAACTGAACTAACTGCTATCTTGAAATGTTGAAAAAGTGTTTTTAAATAGGCATCCTATCATTTGAAAATTAGTTGAAAGGCTAAGTGATTCTCCTCCTGACAAGAAGCTGACAGTCTTCAAACAGAGCAAAAAAAGTGGTCCCAAACAATATGTCAAAATGAATAAAAAAATGATACAGCTGTCTTTAATAAGATCAAACTGAACTAACTGCTATCTTGAAATGTTGAAAAAGTGTTTTTAAATAGGCATCCTATCATTTGAAAATTAGTTGAAAGGCTAAGTGATTCTCCTCCTGACAAGAAGCTGACAGTCTTCAAACAGAGCAAAAAAAGTGGTCCCAAAAAATATGTCAAAATGAATAAAAAAATGATACAGCTGTCTTTAATAAGATCAAACTGAACTAACTGCTATCTTGAAATGTTGAAAAAGTGTTTTTAAATAGGCATCCTATCATTTGAAAATTAGTTGAAAGGCTAAGTGATTCTCCTCCTGACAAGAAGTTGACAGCCTTCAAACATAGTGCAAAAAAAGTGGGCGTGAACATAGAATATTTTTGGGTCAAAAAAAAAGAATATACAGCTGTCTTTAATAAGATCAAACTGAACTAACTGCTATCTTGAAATGTTGAAAAAGTGTTTTTAAATAGCTCAGTCTTATCACTCAATATGAGTCAAAATCTGTCACTTCCAAGAGTGCTCATTTTGTCAAAAATTAAAAAATTAACAACTCACAGCTGTGTTAATAGACCCAACTCAAACATCTGCTATCTTGAAATGTCCAAAAAAGGTATTTAAATGGGCCTACCAGACATCTTCTTGAGAGAAGATAAGGTCAGGGACTCCTGACTGACTCTCTGTCATGTTGAAATAGGTTCTCCTGTCTTACTTTCTGTCATGTTGAGATTGGTTTCCCTGTCTTACTTTCTGTCATGTTGAGATTGGTTAGTTCTTCTTGAGAGAACTAACCCAAAATTAGTCCAACTAAACCAAAATTAGTCGAAAGGCTAAGGGATTTTCTAAATAGCTCAGTCTTATCACTCAATATGAGTCAAAATCTGTCACTTCCAGGATTATCATTTTGTCAAAAATGAAAAAATGAAAAAAATAACAGCTCACAGCTGTGTTAAGAGACCCAACTCAAACATATGCTATCTTGAAATGTCCAAAAAAGGTATTTAAATGGGCCTACCAGACATCTTGAGAGAAGACAAGGTCAGGGACTCCTGACTGACTTTACTCTCCGTCATGTTGAAATATGACAAAAGCTCTAGGCTGTTTTTAACCACTTCCGGTTGTCACAGGAAGTTCTTACTCAACACACGTTGTCTTTGGGGTAGACATAAACAGAATCCTGAATAAGAAGTCTCTACCTTAATAATTGACTGAATGACACATGGTTGAGTTGCGTAATTTTCACTATCTGCAGGTGGCCATATGACAATAGCTCTAGGCTGTTTTTAACAACTTCCGGTTGTCACAGGAAGCTCTTGCTTCACACACGTTGTCTTTGGGGTAGTCTCAGTCCTGTCTGATGCTGTCTGGCCAGTGAAACAGTCTGTCTCAGTCCTGTCTGATGCTGTCCGGTCAGTGAAACAGTCTGTCTCAGTCCTGTCTGATGCTGTCCGGTCAGTGAAACAGTCTGTCTCAGTCCTGTCTGATGCTGTCCGGTCAGTGAAACAGTCTGTCTCAGTCCTGTCTGATGCTGTCCGGTCAGTGAAACAGTCTGTCTCAGTCCTGTCTGATGCTGTCTAGACAGTGAAACAGTCTGTCTCAGTCCTGTCTGATGCTGTCTGGACATAAAGAGTATAACATTGTTGCTGCCCGTAGCGTTGAAGGCAAGGGAAGCCAGTGAGCATTTGGCTTCCTTTGATTGTGTTGGCTGTGCTAGCTGTGTTAGCTGTGCTAGCTGTGTTAGCAGTGTTAGCTGTGCTAGCTGTGTTAGCTGTGCTAGCTGCATTAGCTGTGCTAGCTGTGTTAGATGTGCTAATCCAAATTTATGGTTTTAAAAAAGGGCAAAATTAAAGACAGATCGTAACTGTAGGTGCTGAACTCTCTGTGTCGTTTTAAAGCAATAGTCGTTTTGTCGTCCCTAAAATGTCTGAAACATATATTTTGCTTTGACCGTGCTGCAGGTCACCTAACTGTTTGGTTACATGCAATAAGCTTTGTGTGGACTTCACCGGACAGCGGTTGCTCTCTGGTTTTGAGATGAAAACAAATGTCTAGTTTAATTTATTCTGCCGCTGTGTCTAGTAGTAGTACCATCAACAGACAGCAGGGGGCAGTAGAACCTGTCTTCACAGTGGAAAGGCAGACACAGTGGATTCATTTGTCTTTAATAAGATCAAACTGAACTAACTGCTATCTTGAAATGTTGAAAAAGTGTTTTTAAATAGGCATCCTATCATTTGAAAATTAGTTGAAAGGCTAAGTGATTCTCCTCCTGAGAAGAAGCTGACAGCCTTCAAACATAGCAAAAAAAGTGGTCCCAAACAATATGTCAAAATGAATAAAAAAATGATACAGCTGTCTTTAATAAGATCAAACTGAACTAACTGCTATCTTGAAATGTGGAAAAAGTGTTTTTAAATAGGCATCCTATCATTTGAAAATTTGTTGAAAGGCTAAGTGATTCTCCTCCTGAGAAGAAGCTGACAGCCTTCAAACAGAGCAAAAAAAGTGGTCCCAAACAATATGTCAAAATGAATAAAAAAATGATACAGCTGTCTTTAATAAGATCAAACTGAACTAACTGCTTTCTTGAAATGTGGAAAAAGTGTTTTTAAATAGGCATCCTATCATTTGAAAATTTGTTGAAAGGCTAAGTGATTCTCCTCCTGAGAAGAAGCTGACAGCCTTCAAACAGAGCAAAAAAAGTGGTCCCAAACAATATGTCAAAATGAATAAAAAAATGATACAGCTGTCTTTAATAAGATCAAACTGAACTAACTGCTATCTTGAAATGTTGAAAAAGTGTTTTTAAATAGGCATCCTATCATTTGAAAATTAGTTGAAAGGCTAAGTGATTCTCCTCCTGACAAGAATTTGACAGCCTTCAAACATAGTGCAAAAAAAGTGGGCGTCAATCATATTTGTGAACATAATCCCTAGCTGTGTATTGCCGCTTTCCATGTTGTCTGTAGCTTGTGAGGTGTGGAAACACTGTTGCTTTAATGTATTTTGTCTTGTTGCTTTTTCTTCTATGTTGCTCTGTCTGTATGCTACGTCTTGCTTGTCCTATGTTGCTCTGCGTGTGCTCACTGCTCAATGATTGTCTATTTGTAATTGTTTTTTAATAACCTGCCCAGGGACTGCGGTTGAAAATTAGCCGGCTGGCTAACTGGCTTAACTGAAACGTTGATAAATGTGCACTGTCCCTGTAAAAATAAAATAAACAGAAACCAACGTTGAGTTGAGGTGCAACCAAAAACTTGAATGATCATAGAAAAGGAAAAAGCGCAACTCTTGCTCACTATAAAAAATGCATTGCTTTATTCAAGCAAGGTTAAAAGATTAACGTTTCGGCCTAGTCTATGACGATATGCAAGTTGTGTTTGCCCAGGAAAAGGGAGACCCAGACTCACCCTGGTTCTTGAGGGTTGAAGACAGCGAAAAAGTATCATTAAGTAAATGGGACTTTTCAATTCTTGAATACAAATCTTTAATGAACATGAATTTAAATACAATTGACTTGAGGATCAGAGCATGCAGGCTGACTGGCTAGCCCTGAAGGCCCTCTGCCTCTACCTCTGTGTGGTTCATAGGCACTCACATAGGCACTCACACAAAACAATATCCCACATCGCAGGTGGGACAAAAAGGACACACTAAGTATGATCCCCAATAAGAGGTAACGATTATCAGCTGCCTCCAATTGGGAACCATATACACACACCAACATAGAAATATAATACCTAGAAACCCCCCTAGTCACGCCCTGACCTAAAACACCATAGAGAACCCCGAGGGCTCTCTATGGTCAGGGCGTGACACAAGCTGAATATTGAATATAACTGTGATTTCTGTGGAATGGAAAAGGAGACCATTTTTGCATTTGTTTTTTACCTGTATTTATAGCAGAATGTTTTGGATTGACATACAGAATTTTGTTACAAAATAAATTGGGCCGGTTGTACTATTTAATGGTTTTGATATAATGATTTATTTCAGAAATTCTGACGGATAAAGATGTAGCATATTTAATTCAACTGCTAATAATACTAGGTACATTTCATATTCACAAATGCCAATGGCCTAATTCAAAACCTAACTTTTTTCACTTTATAAATGAGTTTAAACAATATGGCATCACTAACTATAATGAAAAACAAAAAGGCAATTAAAACTTGTAGTCTTAATGAATATGATTTGTTTGTTTAGGATTCCTGGCAATGTAAATAGTTTGTTAGTACGCTTGTTTGCATGTGACTATTCTTCTTTTGTTTGATGATATTTGTTAATAAAGAAAAGTAAAAAAGAGTGCCCTGTATAAGTTGAAATCATATTGAACAACTACCAGAGAGAACCTTCTCTACAAAGGAATTGCATACCATATTTTTTCCCATACATCAAAATAATACTTTATTGTCAATCAGCAATTACTTACTTAGATAAGGCCTCAACAAGGCCCCAGTTAATGGTTGAAAATAACTTATGTCAGTGCCAATGAGTTACACTGAGTGTTAAAATATTAAGATCACCTGCTCTTTCCATGACATATGCTGACCAGGTGAATCCAGGTTAACGCTATAATCCCTTATGGATGTCACTAGTTAAATCCACTTAAATAAGTATAGATAAAGAGGAGGAGAAAGGTTTAAAAAAATATTGTAAGGCTTGAGACAATTGAGACATGGATTGTGTATGTGTGCCATTTAAAGGGTGAATGGGCAAGACAAAATATTTACATGCCTTTCAACGGGGCATGGTTGTATGTGCCAGGGGTACCAGTTTGTGTCAAGAACTGCAATGCTGCTGGGTTTTTTACGCTCAACAGTTTCCCGTGTGTATGAAGAATGGTTCACCACTCAAAAGACAATTTGACACAACTGTGGGAAGCATTGGTGTCAACATGGGCCAGCATCCCTGTGAATGTGTTGTACACTCAGTACATTAATAGTATTGGTACCGTGTTCTTGCCGTAACCTGTAAAGCTGGAGCAGCCTGCGAGGCAGGGGGAGGTGTAGGTGATGCCATTGTCTGAACACACAGGGTCCCACTCCCCAGCCAAGCAGGAGCAGTCTCTGTTACACTCTGACAACAGGCTGTATTCGTACACCAGGGGACCTGGGGGACAGAGAAAATGGCTGGTAATAATGATGTTTAAATAATTGTGTCTGAACTATCATTGACATAGGCACAGTGACAAAACAGCCAGGAATCCTGGCTCAGTAACAACCATACTGTATATTCCCACAAGAGGGAGCCCAGGAAGAGGCCCATGTGTGTTTTGGTCTAACTCTCCCTCATATTCCACTGATCAAAACTTTTGTTTTTATCAACCCACACACCCCCCAACCAACCAACCAACCAATCAGATGTCATATTTACCCGTTGTAGGACACGGTCAGACCAGCCACCTTAACGTTGTCACACTTAGCGCCAGACTGCAGAAGGAGGCCATGAAGGAGGTGACGAAAGACAGCTGGGCTCCAGACACAACGCCAAGCTTATACCTCTTCATCAGTAGACCTCCCAGGAATATCCCCACCGCACCCACAGGCAGGTTCACCTCACCTGGAAAAGTTATACTCACACGTCTTTAGTGCTGCCAGTGTGCTGGAGTTTCATTTCCACTCATGTTCAACAAACCTACAGGGGATGGGAGAAAACAAAAAAAATAGAATTTAATGCCATTCAACATCAATACTGACAGGATGGAACATTTCAGTTGGAGCATGTCCATGTTTCTATGGCTTCGTTAAGACAGGCAGCCCAATTCAGTAGTTTTTTGAGTAATTGGTATTTTGACCAATCAGATATGCTCTGAAAAAGAGCTGATGCGAAAATATGTAATGTGATTGGTCAAAAGATCAATTAGTGGAAAAAATATCATAATTGGGCTGCCTGTCTAAACGCATCCCTTGTCTCTCTGTCTCTGACCCAAACCTCAGTCCTTGCATCGATTACAGAGGGCTGAAAAGGATTACGATCAAGAATCGTTACCCCCTACCCGATGTCCGCCACCTTGGAGTTGGCCCTAGGAGCCCAATTCTTCACCAAACTGGACCTCCGCAACGCTTAAAATCTGGTGAGAATCAGGGAGGGAGATGAGTGGAAAACTGCCTTTAACACCCCTAGTGGTCACTGAGTATTTAGTCATGACCTTCGGAATATCGAACTCACCGGCATTTTTTCAAGCATTGATCAATGACACTCTTAGGGATATGTTGAATGGGTTCGTCTTTGTTTACCTCGACGACATCCTGATCTTCTCCAAAAACCCTTCCGGAACACATTCGGCCCTGTCCCACCTCACTCAAGCAGGTTTTTGCGGGAATCTCAAGGCTGACAGGGCATTCATAGAGCTCAAGAGACGTTTCAACTCCGGACCCATCCTCGTTCATCCTGATCCTACTCGTCCCTTTGTGGTAGAGGTGGACGCCTCGGACACCGGAGCTGGTGCGGTCCTTTCACAGCGGAACGAGGAGGACAAGAAACTGCACCCAGGCGCATTTTTTATTTTGACTAAAAATGACATATCAGTTTGGATACTAGGCTGCAACAACATAGCAGCACATAAAACAATGTTAGGGCTTTGACAGTAGAGTCATGGACAAACGCCAATCAATCAGTTAATAGGAACAACTA
This sequence comes from Salmo trutta, assembly GCF_901001165.1. Lineage (NCBI taxonomy): Eukaryota > Metazoa > Chordata > Actinopteri > Salmoniformes > Salmonidae > Salmo > Salmo trutta. The sequence continues at coordinate 15,140 of NW_021822288.1, forward strand.
GAAAACTGGACAGTATTGAGAGCAGACTCTGAACCACAAGAAAAACGGATCATACTGTCGTCTGTATCTAGTTTTTACTACATGAATTCTCAAGCAACTCAATGTTATTGTTGATACCCATCTCAAAGCTGCAGTCTATGAGGCCGATGAGAGAGCTGGACAGGTCAAAGTGTCTCTCTGAGTGATGGCACACTTCATGTAGGTCCCTGACAGAGCTTTGGTGAAGGAGGCGAACGACGGGGCCACGATGAACTGCTGACAAACACAAGAGACAGAACATTAGTGTGTGTTTGTCCGTGTGTATGTGCATGCGTGGATGCGTGTGCAGACAGAGTGCATGTGTAGCTGAGGTGGCCTGCAAAAGTAAAAAGAACGGACACAAGTTTACGTCTGCAAAGTTCTGGCGCTTTCTTTATTCTGAAGAATGTTTTTTTCCTCTTGTTCAATTGTCTATTTTCTTGTTAGTACTTTGAAAATATTCACATCAAACAAGTGCACATTTTAAATTACACAACATAAATGCACTTTACCTAAAGCACAACTCAAAAATGTTCCACAAATAACCCTGTCTTAGTGTATGGTTTCACATGAAAACCACAATGTATTTCACATTCATACAATAGAAACACCTATATATGAAAACATAACTGAATGTTTTTCTATATACCGCTACCTCTATAGAAAACTGACAACAATACATTCAGCTTTAAGATAGTGGCACCTCCAGAAAATCGTCTCTCTCTCACTGTATGCACTAAAAGTCACAATTTTACACAAAAAAACAATAACATGTAAAACCAACTCAGAAATCCCTAACAAATGGATTCTTTATAAAAAAATCTCCTAGACAAAATCCAGTACAAGTAAGCTACTCAGTAAACATAGTCTCTGTGACTCGTAAATCGTTTTTTACCTCAGCTAGCATCAAGCTAACATATACTCTCACTCAATGTAAATCACGTTCTTCTCTCACTCAGTTCGACACAAAGCCAAAACAAAACCTTTCCTAACGTGATAATACCTTGACAGAGTTGTTAAATAGCATGTTATTACATATTGTGTATATATTTGAACGTTTGGAAGTTCTGTTACATACCTGTAATAGTAAAAAGAACAGACCCAGTTTAGCTCAGTAAAGTTCTGATCCTTATTCAGCAGAATGGTGAGCGCTTGGCCAGAACTTGCTGTTTCTCCTGCTACAACAGTGCAACAGCGCCATCTATTGGCCTGATGGACTGCTAACGCTAAAGTATTTAGAAAATGCAATTTAGATTAATTAAGACAAATACATAAACAAATTGGGAGGGAAATGAATAATAAAAGAGTGTCCGTTTTTAGTGACTTTGTTTTCAACCCATTACACAAGCACAATCGTACATGTGCATTTTAAAGCATTATTAAGAACCTTGAGTGTGGAACTGCAGGGCGTTTGTTGGCCTGCTTGTCAGGGACACACAGTTCCTGTTGGCTGGTCAGCTTCGCTCTGTCCTCTGCTGAATCACCCATCCTATCCAGTCAGATACGCAAAAACCACATCAATTTCACATGTGAACACGGGAAGTGTTCCAAAAACATGTTTTCATGTATTCTTCACATAAAATGTAAGTTGAAATCATGTGGTTTTTCTGTCAGGGCAGGAATATAAGATGCATTTTCATGTTATGTTTGATGTTGCATGATCTTGAAAATGCAATGTTCTTTGAGGTTCTTCCATTTGCTTTTCCATGTATTTCCATGTATTTTCCATTTTACATTCCCTCAGTCCTTTTCACTTTCCTTGGCAAAATCAAATCAAATCAAATGTATTTATTTAGTCCTTCTTACATCAGCTGATATCTCAAAGTGCTGCACAGAAACCCAGCCTAAAACTCCAAACAGCATCGGTAGCCCTGCCCCCTGGTAAACAGCGTATGATCGCTGGATGATTCGTTTTAAGTCTAATACTACAGGTAATGGAGAATGGAGTCGCCAATGACTAGGGTTTTCAATTTGTCAGAGCTAATGCTGGGAGCCTTCGGCGTCTCAGACCCCGTAACGGGAGGAGTAGAGACCTGAGAAAGCTCAGACCCCGTAACGGGAGGAGTAGAGACCAGAGAAGGCTCGGCCTCAGACTCCGACTCGCTGCTTAATGGGGAGAACTGGTTGAAAGTTTCTGTCGGCTTTAATCGCTGCCAAAAGTGATTCTAACGTGTATTGTGAATACTTATGTAAATTAGATATTTCTGTATTTCATTTTCAATACATTTGAGAAAAAACCTTTTCACTTTGTCATTATGGGGTATTGTCTGTAGCTGGGTGAGATGATAAAAAAACTATAATTTAATCCATTTGGAATTCAGGCAGTAAGAAAACAAAATGCGGAATAAGTTAAGGGGTATGAACACTTTCTGAAGGCACTGTATATCTGCAAGAAAGTGATAAATGAGCAACTCTTTGAAAGGGGGTCATATAAACATTGCCTTATTTAAAAAAAAAAATTGCTATCATGCTATAATCGGCATAGTTTCTCAGGCCAAATCTTCATTCTGTAAAATAAAGTAAAATACACGCTACAGGGAATGCAAAAAAAAATGGCTTCTGCAAAGCACATATACATTGTCCAATCAACATCCACACATTGATTTCATTCTTCGGGTCTTCATTCAAACACAAACACTCTTGGAATAACATGCTCTTTCAGTGTCTTGTTGCAGGTTGTGCAATGTTCAAAAGCGTGTGAGAGATTAGCATGAATGTGTGTGTATGTCTGAGGGGTCAAGTTTGGATGGTCGTACATATGCAAATAGACTAGATTGTATATTTCAGGACCATGGACAGCAGCGATATCGGCATAGTGATATCTGTCATCCAGCACCACATGACAGTAAACAGCGGCCATCTCATGTGAAGTTGGCACTGGGGAAATCCCATGTAATGAGAAACGAGGCCTAGGAGGCAAAAAGACTGAAGGAGAAGATTCCCACAGGAACTCTATGCTAAACTGTTCTGCCACATTCATTTCAAATGTTACATCTTTCGAATTGTAAATAATAGGGAATACATCTGCAAAAAATTGAAACTGACTATTCAAACTACACTGTACAGCTTTAGTGTGACTGTGCATCAAAGGTACATCTGTAAACAATTCCGTTCTCAGATGTCTGTTTAATGTGAGAAACAAAATGAAAAACAACTGTTAGACCATTACAATGCGGACTGTCATGCATTTTTAGTATTACCAACAAGACAACGAAGTGATACGTGCCATGGACACTTATAACGGATACTTTCCCAACACCAAAAGTTCCCACGCTGAGCGATATTGTTTACTACACTATTATGCATACAATCCAAGTCATACGTTTATTGTCATTCATACTCTTATTTGTAACCGAATATCTTTGCAAAAGTGTTCATTGTGTCAATTCAGAGCTCGGAAATATTGGAATAATGTGCTTAAGGGGACTGACACTCAAGGCGCACAACAGGATAACACAACTACCACATTTTCAATTGACAATCATTTTTTTAAATGGATGTGGTCAATAGATTTGTATAGGCACATATAAACAATGTATTTAACTTGTAAACCAAGGTTGGATTGGTAGGTCTAAGCAACATGCACCTGGATAATCACGTCATGAATCGGGGTCTGCCTCTGTGTTACGGCTGATGTTCACATCCTCCAGGTGGGACGAACCCGGGTCTGCCTCTGTGTTACGGCTGATGTTCACATCCTCCAGGTGGGACGAACCCGGGTCTGCCTCTGTTTTTTGGGTGATGTCTTGAACCTCCAGGTGGGAAGATGCCGGGTCTGCCTCTGTTTTGGGGGTGATGTCCACAATATCTAGTTGGGAAGAACCCGGGTCTGCCTCTGTGTTAACGGTGATATTCACAACCTCCAGGTGGGAACAAGCCGGGTCTGCCTCTGTTTTTGGGGTGATGTCCACAACCTCCAGGTGGGAAGATGCCAGGTCTGTGTTATGGGTGACAATAACAATCCTGATGAGCTCTACTACTACAAGGCACCAAGATGTCATCAAAACAGGCATCTGTCAGAGTGCTCTCTATCATTGCTACTCACCTGCTTGGATGTCAGCTGGTCGTGTGGTGGAGACGGCCACCAGGAGGACAGGGGGGACTGGTAGGGTGGCTGCAGGGGGCTGGAAGCAGCTCTGCACCTCGTCCGCCACAAAGGCACAGACAGAGCTCATATAAAAAGGGCTCTGCAGGTCATCCGTGGAGAAGGACTGACTGATTCTCCCGAGGATCGACCGCACAGAGTCAAAAGCAGCAGCCCGGGAGAAAGGGATGTGATGTGAAGGGTCCTTTAACATGTAGGAGAGCTTCTGCACTACGGCCGCCACCATGCCCACGGCCATCCCGCTTATTAGGATTGGGTGCTCTGAATGGCCTTCCTCTGGCTGAAGCCACAGGGCCAGGAGGAGCCTGGGCACCACCTCCACCACCACCTGAGATGGGCTGGGTTGCTACGGGCCTCATTGGACTGCTCGCCCAGAATGCTCCTCACAGCTCTCTCCACGATGCTGTGGGCTTTAGGATCGCTGAAATCAACAAAAAGGAGAAGACAAAGCTAAACGATGTGCAATGTGCTCACAGAGAACACTGTCTTAGTCTGTTTCTGCGTAGTTCCAGATGTGTAGATAAATGGATCAAGTCATATGCAGGGCAGTACATGGAACTCACATGTCAGCTGGCGAGGTGGAGTGCATGGAGCGGCGGAGCTTGCAGAAAGCCTCGTGCTCTATGTCCATCATTTTTAGGCAAGTGTTTACTGCCCAGGCCTGCAGTATGAAACAGGAAGTCCCATTAGTGTAGTTTCACAACAGATCTATCCTGCTGTGCTAACTCGTTGTTGAAAGGCTAGTAAAGAGCTCACTAACTTGTAGTATGTCTCTAACTCTCATTCTCTTACCAGCCGAGCGAGGTCGTTTCCCTCCTCCAGGGTTTCCTTCCACACCCTTCAAATAAAACACAGAGCAATTCAACTTTCCTGGCTTGTGATTTTTCTGTTGTTTATTTTACCCACACCTCCTTTAGTGCTGCTGGTGGCAGGGAATGGCAGTGAAGGTGAGTGCTGACGTGGTGCTCACCTCTCCCTAAGGGATTTTTTGCCCTGAGACACCAGCCAGTTGCTCATGTGCTCCGTGGTGACATGGGGCGGGACCTGGCCTTGACTCTGGAGCAGCAGATAATGGACCATGAGCTTCTTCTGCAAGATGAGGTAAGGTGTGAGACCATGCCACGAAATACCATATCATGTGCTTTCAGAAGGGCCTCTCGCAACATTTCACAACTACTCATGCCTGACAATTTGCAAGTGATATTAAGAACTCTTATGACCAACTTCTCTAAACTGTCTTGAAAGACAACTCTCTTTCTGTTTATGTTTTTGTGGGATGAATCTTACCTGTTTGTTGTAATATGTTTCCTCCCAGCAGGCCTGCAGAGTCTGAAAATAAAGGCTGCTTCTACAGAATTCCTTTGAAGATAATGAAAATAATGATGCTTTGTTATGCACATTATGCACAGGCATTTACACTATGCTAAAATTAATTTCTCCTAAGATTACCTTTGTGGGACCATAAGTGAACTCCGGAATGCACCAAACCCTATCCATGGTAAGATGGGGAAGAAATACAGCACTATAGATATACGGGATGCTCTAGAGATAACAAGAATGACTTAAAGTCGCGAATGATCAATGACTGTGGAGTCGTCCAATATGCTGCACTTAGAATTGAGTTGCAGGCGATGTTTTGCGCAAAATAGAATGTTTACATTCTATTGCCATGGAGAAATGGAATGTGTAGAACCTGTATAATTGGGTATGCTTCTATGTCTTTATTTCGTGAAAGATTAAGCTCTTTATTATGTCATAATGTGTATATGAGGACGTAGGAGCCCGTCCCGATTCATGACGTGATTATCCAGGTGCATGTTGCTTAGACCTACCAATCCAACCTTGGTTTACAAGTTAAATACATTGTTTATATGTGCCTATACAAATCTATTGACCACATCCATTTAAAAAAATGATTGTCAATTGAAAATGTGGTAGTTGTGTTATCCTGTTGTGCGCCTTAAGTGTCAGTCCCCTTAAGCACATTATTCCAATATTTCCGAGCTCTGAATTGACACAATGAACACTTTTGCAAAGATATTCGGTTACAAATAAGAGTATGAATGACAATAAACGTATGACTTGGATTGTATGCATAATAGTGTAGTAAACAATATCGCTCAGCGTGGGAACTTTTGGTGTTGGGAAAGTATCCGTTATAAGTGTCCATGGCACGTATCACTTCGTTGTCTTGTTGGTAATACTAAAAATGCATGACAGTCCGCATTGTAATGGTCTAACAGTTGTTTTTCATTTTGTTTCTCACATTAAACAGACATCTGAGAACGGAATTGTTTACAGATGTACCTTTGATGCACAGTCACACTAAAGCTGTACAGTGTAGTTTGAATAGTCAGTTTCAATTTTTTGCAGATGTATTCCCTATTATTTACAATTCGAAAGATGTAACATTTGAAATGAATGTGGCAGAACAGTTTAGCATAGAGTTCCTGTGGGAATCTTCTCCTTCAGTCTTTTTGCCTCCTAGGGCTCGTTTCTCATTACATGGGATTTCCCCAGTGCCAACTTCACATGAGATGGCCGCTGTTTACTGTCATGTGGTGCTGGATGACAGATATCACTATGCCGATATCGCTGCTGTCCATGGTCCTGAAATATACAATCTAGTCTATTTGCATATGTACGACCATCCAAACTTGACCCCTCAGACATACACACACATTCATGCTAATCTCTCACACGCTTTTGAACATTGCACAACCTGCAACAAGACACTGAAAGAGCATGTTATTCCAAGAGTGTTTGTGTTTGAATGAAGACCCGAAGAATGAAATCAATGTGTGGATGTTGATTGGACAATGTATATGTGCTTTGCAGAAGCCATTTTTTTTTGCATTCCCTGTAGCGTGTATTTTACTTTATTTTACAGAATGAAGATTTGGCCTGAGAAACTATGCCGATTATAGCATGATAGCAATTTTTTTTTATTTAAATAAGGCAATGTTTATATGACCCCCTTTCAAAGAGTTGCTCATTTATCACTTTCTTGCAGATATACAGTGCCTTCAGAAAGTGTTCATACCCCTTAACTTATTCCGCATTTTGTTTTCTTACTGCCTGAATTCCAAATGGATTAAATTATAGTTTTTTTATCATCTCACCCAGCTACAGACAATACCCCATAATGACAAAGTGAAAAGGTTTTTTCTCAAATGTATTGAAAATGAAATACAGAAATATCTAATTTACATAAGTATTCACAATACACGTTAGAATCACTTTTGGCAGCGATTAAAGCCGACAGAAACTTTCAACCAGTTCTCCCCATTAAGCAGCGAGTCGGAGTCTGAGGCCGAGCCTTCTCTGGTCTCTACTCCTCCCGTTACGGGGTCTGAGCTTTCTCAGGTCTCTACTCCTCCCGTTACGGGGTCTGAGACGCCGAAGGCTCCCAGCATTAGCTCTGACAAATTGAAAACCCTAGTCATTGGCGACTCCATTCTCCATTACCTGTAGTATTAGACTTAAAACGAATCATCCAGCGATCATACGCTGTTTACCAGGGGGCAGGGCTACCGATGCTGTTTGGGGTTTTAGGCTGGGTTTCTGTGCAGCACTTTGAGATATCAGCTGATGTAAGAAGGACTAAATAAATACATTTGATTTGATTTGATTTTGCCAAGGAAAGTGAAAAGGACTGAGGGAATGTAAAATGGAAAATACATGGAAATACATGGAAAAGCAAATGGAAGAACCTCAAAGAACATTGCATTTTCAAGATCATGCAACATCAAACATAACATGAAAATGCATCTTATATTCCTGCCCTGACAGAAAAACCACATGATTTCAACTTACATTTTATGTGAAGAATACATGAAAACATGTTTTTGGAACACTTCCCGTGTTCACATGTGAAATTGATGTGGTTTTTGCGTATCGGACTGGATAGGATGGGTGATTCAGCAGAGGACAGAGCGAAGCTGACCAGCCAACAGGAACTGTGTGTCCCTGACAAGCAGGCCAACAAACGCCCTGCAGTTCCACACTCAAGGTTCTTAATAATGCTTTAAAATGCACATGTACGATTGTGCTTGTGTAATGGGTTGAAAACAAAGTCACTAAAAACGGACACTCTTTTATTATTCATTTCCCTCCCGATTTGTTTATGTATTTGTCTTAATTAATCTAAATTGCATTTTCTAAATACTTTAGCGTTAGCAGTCCATCAGGCCAATAGATGGCGCTGTTGCACTGTTGTAGCAGGAGAAACAGCAAGTTCTGGCCAAGCGCTCACCATTCTGCTGAATAAGGATCAGAACTTTACTGAGCTAAACTGGGTCTGTTCTTTTTACTATTACAGGTATGTAACAGAACTTCCAAACGTTCAAATATATACACAATATGTAATAACATGCTATTTAACAACTCTGTCAAGGTATTATCACGTTAGGAAAGGTTTTGTTTTGGCTTTGTGTCGAACTGAGTGAGAGAAGAACGTGATTTACATTGAGTGAGAGTATATGTTAGCTTGATGCTAGCTGAGGTAAAAAACGATTTACGAGTCACAGAGACTATGTTTACTGAGTAGCTTACTTGTACTGGATTTTGTCTAGGAGATTTTTTAAAGAATAAAGAATCCATTTGTTAGGGATTTCTGAGTTGGTTTTACATGTTATTGTTTTTTTGTGTAAAATTGTGACTTTTAGTGCATACAGTGAGAGAGAGACGATTTTCTGGAGGTGCCACTATCTTAAAGCTGAATGTATTGTTGTCAGTTTTCTATAGAGGTAGCGGTATATAGAAAAACATTCAGTTATGTTTTCATATATAGGTGTTTCTATTGTATGAATGTGAAATACATTGTGGTTTTCATGTGAAACCATACACTAAGACAGGGTTATTTGTGGAACATTTTTGAGTTGTGCTTTAGGTAAAGTGCATTTATGTTGTGTAATTTAAAATGTGCACTTGTTTGATGTGAATATTTTCAAAGTACTAACAAGAAAATAGACAATTGAACAAGAGGAAAAAAACATTCTTCAGAATAAAGAAAGCGCCAGAACTTTGCAGACGTAAACTTGTGTCCGTTCTTTTTACTTTTGCAGGCCACCTCAGCTACACATGCACTCTGTCTGCACACGCATCCACGCATGTACATACACACGGACAAACACACACTAAAAGAAGATCAGGATGTCGTCGAGGTAAACAAAGACGAACCCATTCAACATATCCCTAAGAGTGTCATTGATCAATGCTTGAAAAAATGCCGGTGAGTTCGATATTCCGAAGGTCATGACTAAATACTCAGTGACCACTAGGGGTGTTAAAGGCAGTTTTCCACTCATCTCCCTCCCTGATTCTCACCAGATTTTAAGCGTTGCGGAGGTCCAGTTTGGTGAAGAATTGGGCTCCTAGGGCCAACTCCAAGGTGGCGGACATCGGGTAGGGGGTAACGATTCTTGATCGTAATCCTTTTCAGCCCTCTGTAATCGATGCAAGGACTGAGGTTTGGGTCAGAGACAGAGAGACAAGGGATGCGTTTAGACAGGCAGCCCAATTATGATATTTTTTCCACTAATTGATCTTTTGACCAATCACATTACATATTTTCGCATCAGCTCTTTTTCAGAGCATATCTGATTGGTCAAAATACCAATTACTCAAAAAACTACTGAATTGGGCTGCCTGTCTTAACGAAGCCATAGAAACATGGACATGCTCCAACTGAAATGTTCCATCCTGTCAGTATTGATGTTGAATGGCATTAAATTCTATTTTTTTTGTTTTCTCCCATCCCCTGTAGGTTTGTTGAACATGAGTGGAAATGAAACTCCAGCACACTGGCAGCACTAAAGACGTGTGAGTATAACTTTTCCAGGTGAGGTGAACCTGCCTGTGGGTGCGGTGGGGATATTCCTGGGAGGTCTACTGATGAAGAGGTATAAGCTTGGCGTTGTGTCTGGAGCCCAGCTGTCTTTCGTCACCTCCTTCATGGCCTACCACCTCCTCCTTCTGCAGTCTGGCGCTAAGTGTGACAACGTTAAGGTGGCTGGTCTGACCGTGTCCTACAACGGGTAAATATGACATCTGATTGGTTGGTTGGTTGGTTGGGGGGTGTGTGGGTTGATAAAAACAAAAGTTTTGATCAGTGGAATATGAGGGAGAGTTAGACCAAAACACACATGGGCCTCTTCCTGGGCTCCCTCTTGTGGGAATATACAGTATGGTTGTTACTGAGCCAGGATTCCTGGCTGTTTTGTCACTGTGCCTATGTCAATGATAGTTCAGACACAATTATTTAAACATCATTATTACCAGCCATTTTCTCTGTCCCCCAGGTCCCCTGGTGTACGATGGCAGCCTGTTGTCAGAGTGTAACAGAGACTGCTCCTGCTTGGCTGGGGAGTGGGACCCTGTGTGTTCAGACAATGACATATCCTACACCTCCCCCTGCCTCGCAGGCTGCTCCAGCTTTACAGGTTACGGCAAGAACACGGTACCAATACTATTAATGTACTGAGTGTACAACACATTCACAGGGATGCTGGCCCATGTTGACTCCAATGCTTCCCACAGTTGTGTCAAATTGTCTTTTGAGTGGTGAACCATTCTTCATACACACGGGAAACTGTTGAGCGTAAAAAACCCAGCAGCATTGCAGTTCTTGACACAAACTGGTACCCCTGGCACATACAACCATGCCCCGTTGAAAGGCATGTAAATATTTTGTCTTGCCCATTCACCCTTTAAATGGCACACATACACAATCCATGTCTCAATTGTCTCAAGCCTTACAATATTTTTTTAAACCTTTCTCCTCCTCTTTATCTATACTTATTTAAGTGGATTTAACTAGTGACATCCATAAGGGATTATAGCGTTAACCTGGATTCACCTGGTCAGCATATGTCACGGAAAGAGCAGGTGATCTTAATATTTTAACACTCTGTGTAACTCATTGGCACTGACATAAGTTATTTTCAACCATTAACTGGGGCCTTGTTGAGGCCTTATCTAAGTAAGTAATTGCTGATTGACAATAAAGTATTATTTTGATGTATGGGAAAAAATATGGTATGCAATTCCTATGTAGAGAAGGTTCTCTCTGGTAGTTGTTCAATATGATTTCAACTTATACAGGGCACTCTTTTTTACTTTTCTTTATTAACAAATATCATCAAACAAAAGAGGAATAGTCACATGCAAACAAGCGTACTAACAAACTATTTACATTGCCAGGAATCCTAAACAAACAAATCATATTCATTAAGACTACAAGTTTTAATTGCCTTTTTGTTTTTCATTACAGTTAGTGATGCCATATTGTTTAAACTCATTTATAAAGTGAAAAAAGTTAGGTTTTGAATTAGGCCATTGGCATTTGTGAATATGAAATGTACCTAGTATTATTAGCAGTTGAATTAAATATGCTACATCTTTATCCGTCAGAATTTCTGAAATAAATCATTATATCAAAACCATTAAATAGTACAACCGGCCCAATTTATTTTGTAACAAAATTCTGTATGTCAATCCAAAACATTCTGCTATAAATACAGGTAAAAAACAAATGCAAAAATGGTCTCCTTTTCCATTCCACAGAAATCACAGTTATATTCAATATTCAGCTTGTGTCACGCCCTGACCATAGAGAGCCCTCGGGGTTCTCTATGGTGTTTTAGGTCAGGGCGTGACTAGGGGGGTTTCTAGGTATTATATTTCTATGTTGGTGTGTGTATATGGTTCCCAATTGGAGGCAGCTGATAATCGTTACCTCTTATTGGGGATCATACTTAGTGTGTCCTTTTTGTCCCACCTGCGATGTGGGATATTGTTTTGTGTGAGTGCCTATGTGCGCTACGTGTTTGAAGATCGTTATTGATTTGTTGTTTTTTGAAGTTTCACTATTATTAAAATGTGGAACTCTAATCACGCTGCGCCTTGGTCTAATTATTCATACGACGGTCGTGACAGCTTGAATCTTTCCAAAACATGTTTCACAGGATAAATTCTATGTAACATTTCAAATGAAACTTCCTTTACTTTGTTACTGATACAATATTTGTTAGCAATTTTCCATGCTTTCCCCCATTGTATATCACCATAATTATCTGACCAAAAGAATCTTGCTGAGGGAATTGTAGTATCATAAACAATATTCCTAATCTGTTTATTACTACATTTATTTTACATTTACATTTTAGTCATCTTATCTAGAGCGAATTACAGTAGTGAATGCATACATTTCATTTCATACATTTTTTATTTATTTTTTCTGTGCTGGCCCCCCGTGGGAATCGAACCAACAACCCTGGTGTTGCAAACACCATGCTCTACCAATACCAATGCCAATGAATATATTTTCATGTAAATCTGTTACATCAACCACAGAGGAATTTAAAGGAGACAACCCGCCCCTTGGAATCGCATCAAAAACAATTACATATTCTTTTGGGGTAATTGGAATTTTAAACTTATCAAGAAATTCCCCATATGAGAGTAGATATCCATCCTTATTCAGTAACTGACCAACTAAAATAATTGTATTCTCAAACCAGTTATAAAAAATACTTATTTTTAAATCATATATCTTTGTTCCATAAAAAGTATTTGTGTTTATACGCTAACATCCAATCTAGAATTGTCTGCTTATGGAATTTGGCCAACTTTACTGGGATTTTATCAATATCAAAATTACATCGAAGCAAAATTCGAAACCACCAACAGAGTCAAATAAATACTTAGGGAAAACATTCCAAATACTGTTCTGGTTCTTAACATACTTCAGAATCCAATTTTTTTTAACATTTATTTTAAAAGTATTATTTGGAGTATTGAAATCTAAAACCTCAAGACCTTGTTCTTGGGTATTAGTGAGAATATATTTTCGTAGATAGTGAGGCTTGTTCCTCCAAATAAAATGATAAAGAATCTTATCTAAGTCCTCTATAATTTTAGGGGGTAAGCCAAGTGATAACGAGACATAAACCAATATGGATAACCCTTCAGCTTTGGAAAATAAAACCCAACCGTATAACGAAATATCTCTCATCAACCAGAGGTTCAATTTCTTCTTTGTTTTCTCAATAATGGAGTTAAAGTTCAATTCACTCCTTTGTTTTTCATCCTTGGATATAACAATTTCAAGATAAGTAACCTTATCTTTAATTGGGATACCATATACTTCCTGTAAAACACAATCCTTGAGTGGAAATAAGACTAACTTATTGATATTAATTTTCAAACCCGAAACTAAGGAAAAGTCTTCAATACAGGAAACTGCTTTAGAAACCTCATTCCTGTCTCTTAAAAATATGGTGGTATCATCAGCCAGTTGACATAGTTTAAATTCCTTGCCAAGTGCTGAAACACCATAAATTCCCTTTTTTGATATGAAAGGCCATAATTTGAGTAACCAATAAAAATACAAATGGACTAATTGGGCCTAATGCCACGGCCAATATCAAATCTTTGGGATCTCCCGCGAGCTAATTTTACAGAGCTTGTACAACCACTATATAAAGTTTGGACTGCTTTCAAAAAATAGTCACCAAACCCCAAAAAACATATTGCTTTGAACATAAACTCATTTTCTACAGTGTCAAAAGCTTTATAAAAATCAACAAACATAAGAAAACTATCATCAAGGATGAGGTCATTATAGTCAATCATATCTAAGATCAACCTGATGTTATTACTAATGTGTCGAGCATGCATAAAACCAGATTGTTCATCAATTATATGATGCAAGCCTCGTTTCAACCTCTTAGCAAATCCAAGGGCAAATCATTTCCCATCATTATTCAACAGGCTAATGGGTCGCCAGTTGTCTGTATAAAGAGTATCCTTATTAGGTTTGGGAATCAAAGTAATTACACCTTGCTTTAAGGAAGCCGGTAACTCCCCTTTTTCTATTGATTCTTGAAACATAGCAAGAATGAAAGGAATCAATTTATCATTGAATTCTTTATAAAACTTGCTTATAAACCATCATTTCCAGGGGACCTATTGTCCTTAAGGCTTTTAATACAGTCTTTTATCTCAATTTCAGATAACGCATCATCACAAAAATCCCTGAAATCATTATCTATCTTCTTAGCAATGTTTGCTACATTGTCTAAGAAAAGATCCATATTGGAAGTTGGCTGGGCTGATGTATACAGATTCTGATAAAACTGGGCAACATGCTGAGAGATTTGTTTTGGATTTTCATTGGGAGCATTATTAATCATTCATTTACATATGGAAGTCTTTTCGCCTGCCTTTTTTTCTAAATTAAAGAAATATTTTGTATTTTTCTCTCCCTTTTCCATCCATTTTCGTCTTGACCTTATAAACGTTCCCCGGGCCTTTTCCTCGTAGATACAGTCTAACTGTATTTGCAATGATGATAGCTCCAGTAATTCCTGATTAGTTAGTTAACTTTTTTTAGTATAATCCATTATTCCCTTTATGATGTCATATTCTTTCTCTCTTGGCACGAGCAATTTCTTTCCCCATTGAAATAGCCAAAAGCCTTAATCAAATTTCATTAGCTCCCAGTAACTTCCAAACGTATTCATAACACAGGCACAATTCCAGTATTTATCATTAATTCCAGCTACTTCCTTCTCTAGTAAAGTCTTGTTCATTTTCCAGTAACCTTTGCTAACTTTTTTTGTTGACAAACCATGCATATTTATCTTTATTGAGATCCCTTTGTGGTCTGTTAAAATCGATGGTTCAATCGAGACTGTTTCAACCTTGTCAGCCATATCTTCAGATATCAGCCAGAAATCAATACGGGATTGTATAGATAAATCTTTAGTACTCCATGTAAACATAATCTTATCTGGGTTCTTATGTCTCCAAATATCTAGAACACCTAACCTTAGACATATATTCCTTATCTCACAAACAGAATTGCTATCCTTAGGAGGTCATCTATCTAGATTATCATGTATTAAAATCTCCACCCCATATTACTTTGGCCAATGGGAATTTAGACATAATTTTACTCATTTTCCTCTCAATGTCTCTAAATAAAATACAGTTACTTGACTTGTTATTGGAAGCATAAGTATTTACAACAATGAATTGAACATGGTTGACATCTACCAATAGTATAATCCATCTCCCTGTATTATCTGCTTCATGACTCAATATATGACCCTTAAAGTTGCCTTTTAAAATAGCAACACCTGCTGACCGATTAGTACCAAATGAAAACCAAATATCATTCCCCCATTGACACTCCCAAAACGCAGTATCTGTGGAACAGGCATGAGTTTCTTGAATGAAATAAAAGTCGGCACTCTTACCCTTACAATACAAAAAAATAAATATTTCCTTTTCAAAATATTACGGATTCCCCTGGCATTAATAGAAAAAACAGAAATGGACATTTACTATCAGTGACTATATGAAGAATATTAAACTTGTATACGTTCACACGAATCAGGGTCTCACAAAAAGAAAAGTTCTTACTAGTTGCAAATAAAAACAGTCCTTTGCACCACGCAAGTGGTTGACCTAAATTATATATATACATATTTTTATACAATTGCAAATAACATTTTACCATAGATTGGTAAAAACGAATAGCCATTAAGCTAGCTTTAAGTGTCAGTGCGAATTTCCCTGCCATACATTTTTTTTAGATATAAAATAAGTTTGGCTCACACAAACAATGCTCTTTCCTCAAGAAATATAAAGTTTTATCAGATGCAAATAAACTCAGTACTGCACAACTCACTTGATAAATCCAGCAGTCAACAAACTAGGCGTCAGCGTGAATTTCCCTTCCATTACCAAAAGCCTTAGCTCCGGCAAAGTATGCACTTTTCCCTTCCTTCCTTGCTCTCTCAATCATCGGCCACAGACGATTCCGAGCTTCTTGATCCTCAGGTTGCAGCCACTGGTTGCAGCCACTGCTAGCTAGCCAACTCTACCAGCTAGCAGTACTGTATCATTTTTAGTCAATACGATTTTTGCAACGTAAGCTTAACTTTCTGAACTTTCGAGTTGTGTAGTCCACTTGTGTAGCTAGCAGGACTGACTTTGTGTAGCTAGCCAACGTTTAATACTTCTGCGTTATGAAAGGAACTAGACACGGACACGAATGATCCATTGGTAGTTTGTTGTAACCAAGTATTGGTGCTAACCGTGTGTTATTGGATGCTAGTTAGCTACGGCGTCATAGGATACGGTGCACTCGGTGGGTTTCACAGAAGAATAATTGTACCAAGTTATCTAGCTGAATAAACTAAGTTTGAGCCTATTCCTGGAAACTTGAACCACTGTAGTTTACATCAATTATAATTTCTAAAGTGGAAGTTGGAATAGTTATATTTGAGTGTTTCAGTGAATGGTTAGTGAGGGAGGCCCTGCCTCCTCTCGTTTCCCCAGTTGTTTAGTTAATTTTTCATTCCAATCTCCTTTGCATTAGCGTAGCCTCTCCTGTAGCCCGTCAACTATGTGTCTGTCTATCCCTGTTCTCTCCTCTCTGCACAGGCCAAACAACGCTTCACACGCATGGCCGCTGCCACTCTAACCTGGTGGTCCCAGCGCGCACGACCCACGTTGAGTTCCAGGTCTCCGGCAGCCTCTCTGGAACTGTCGGTCTGCGGCCAACAAGGCATAGTTCATCTAGCCTATGCTACCCTCCAGTCCCTCGAGTTCTTGGCCGCTGACGGAAACATGGATTACCACAGAAAACACTGCTACTTCT
>NW_021822289.1:0-31875 GCF_901001165.1 Salmo trutta
ACAACTTAAAATCGGTACGTTACATTTTTTTTACATCAAAAAATAACCTTCAATTACCCAATCAAATACTTTTTTCAATTAACTTTCTCAAAAACGTTTCTATATTGTCTCATACAATAATCTGTACTCATAATTTTTTGTTCCTAAAAATGAATATATATATCCCCACTGCAGTCCCCCCGACCCCCACTTCAAATATCACTGGTCTAGACAATATTTCCCAATGCCCCTAGTAGTAGCATATGGTTTGAAACAGTTGAGGTTTGTCAATTCAAATAGGCTACATGTCCCAAATTATTGCAATACTTTAGCTTAATATGATTCACTAATGCTAGCAACCCTCAGGAACAATTCACAAGGATGTGACAGATTAAAGAAAGGTCAACGGAATGAAAGTATGCCAAAATAAATGTATGTGGCTGTTACTGACAGTGGCTCCCGATAGTGGCTAATATTTAACATGATACAAATTGTCAAATAAAACTGGGAAAAGCCCCACAGTGGAGGTGTCATAATACCCATAAAACCTAGCGGTCAAACAGGGAAATGGTTCCAACCATTTTTCCACCATTCATTTTTCCCATAGGGTATTTTAGAAACACTTAAAATAATACATTTGTAGTTCTTTATGATAGCCACATTAGCAGTTAATTAGCATTTAATTTTGGGGGGGTAAATACAGGCAAATATTTTTTATAAAAGTCACCTTGTCCTAGAGAGAATTACACGGTTACCATGCCAGGGTAAGCCAAGAAGAAACACGGCCTTTTTTAATTGTTTTTAAAATCCCCTGTGGGGAATATGAATGGTGGAAAAACGATTGGAACCATTTCCCTGTTCGACCGCTAGTTCTTATGGGTATTATGACTCCTACTGTGGTACTCTATTTGGGATATTATGGGCGGTAGACTTGTGGGCATTCCTAACATTTTCCATGACTTCCACTCTTTTCTTGTAGTTTCTGTAGTGTAGTGGTTATCACGTTTGCCTCACACGCGAAAGGTCCCTGGTTCGAAACCGGGCGGAAACAGATTTTAACAAAACAGATAGTGATGACCGAAACAGGGTCATAACTGAAAAAAACGAAACAAATAAGTAGGCCTGCAGAATACATGAATAGACCAATCTTAGACCAGAGGCAGATAGTGATAACTGAAAAAAAACGAAACAAATACATAGGCCTACAGAATACATGAAAGACCAGTCTTAGACATGTCTTTCAATAACCAGAGGCAATGCAATGTTCAAAACAGGTTGTTTGGATCCTGGATGCTAATTGGTTAATAGCAGGGAGTTGAAGCACCAACATCCCAGCATTCTGCGGGTAGTGCCTGTTAGCGGTTCCATTAGATTTATAAATGCGCATCCACTGTCCCACGGCCCAGCCAGTCAATTTATAAACTTCATCTCCCCTGGAAAAATGTGTCTAGACCAATGGTATTCAAACCTTTTCAGCAGGGACACCATGTTTTCCTACAGAATTTCTGGGGTCCCCATTTTTTTGCAATCATTTCTTGTGATCCCACCCCAAATACAACTTTAAAATCGGTACGTTACATTTTTTTTTACATCAACAAATAACCTTCAATTACCCAATCAAATACTTTTTTTCTAATTAACTTTCTCAAAAACGTTTCTATATTGTCTCATACAATAATCTGTACTCATAATTTTTTGTTCCTAAATAATGAATATATATCCCCACTGCAGTCCCCCCGACCCCGACTTTAAATATCACTGGTCTAGACAATATTTCCCAATGCCCCTAGGCTAGCATATGGTTTGAAATAGTTGAGGTTTGTCAATTCAAATAGGCTACATGTCCCAAATTATTGCAATACTTTAGCTTAATATGATTCACTAATGCTAGCAACCCTCAGGAACAATTCACAAGGATGTGACAGATTAAAGAAAGGTCAACGGAATGAAAGTATGCCAAAATAAATGTATGTGGCTGTTACTGACAGTGGCTCCCGATAGTGGCTAATATTTAACATGATACAAATTGTCAAATAAAACTGGGAAAAGCCCCACAGTAGAGGTGTCACAATACCCATAAAACCTAGCGGTCAAACAGGGAAATAGTTCCAACCATTTTTCCACCATTCATTTTTCCCATAGGGGATTTTAGAAACACTTAAAATAATACATTTGTAGTTCTTTATGATAGCCACATTAGCAGTTAATTAGCATTTAATTTTGGGGGGGTAAATACAGGCAAATATTTTTTATAAAAGTCACCTTGTCCTAGAGAGAATTACACGGTTACCATGCCAGGGTAAGCCAACAAGAAACACAGGCCTTTTTTAATTGTTTTTAAAATCCCCTGTGGGGAATATGAATGGTGGAAAAACGATTGGAACCATTTCCCTGTTCGACCGCTAGTTCTTATGGGTATTATGACTCCTACTGTGGTACTCTATTTGGGATATTATGGGCGGTAGACTTGTGGGCATTCCTAACATTTTCCATGACTTCCACTCTTTTTCTTGTAGATTCTGTGGTGTAGTGGTTATCACGTTCGCCTCACACGCGAAAGGTCCCTGGTTCGAAACCAGGCGGAAACAAATTTTAACAAAACAGATAGTGATGACCGAAACAGGGTCATAACTGAAAAAAACGAAACAATAAATAGGCCTGCAGAATACATGAATAGACCAGTCTTAGACATGTCTTTCAATAACCAGAGGCAGATAGTGATAACTGAAAAAAAACGAAACAAATACATAGGCCTACAGAATACATGAATAGACCAGTCTTAGACATGTCTTTCAATAACCAGAGGCAATGCAATGTTATTAAACAGGTTGTTTGGATCCTGGATGCTAATTGGTTAATAGCAGGGAGTTGAAGCACCACCATCCCAGCATTCTGCGTGTAGTGCCTGTTAGCGGTTCCATTAGATTTATAAATGCGCATCCACTGTCCCACGGCCCAGCCAGTCAATTTATAAACTTCATCTCCCCTGGAAAAATGTGTTTAGACCAATGGTATTCAAACCTTTTCAGCAGGGACACCATTTTTTCCTACAGAATCTCTGGGGTCCCCATTTTTTGCAATCATTTCTTGTGATCCCACCCCAAATACAACTTTAAAATCGGTACGTTACATTTTTTTTACATCAAAAAATAACCTTCAATTACCCAATCAAATACTTTTTTCTAATTAACTTTCTCAAAAACGTTTCTATATTGTCTCATACAATAATCTGTACTCATAATTTTTTGTTCCTAAATAATGAATATATATATCCCCACTGCAGTCCCCCCGACCCCCACTTTAAATATCACCGGTCTAGACAATATTTCCCAATGCCCCTAGGCTAGCATATGGTTTGAAACAGTTGAGGTTTGTCAATTCAAATAGGCTACATGTCCCAAATTATTGCAATACTTTAGCTTAATATGATTCACTAATGCTAGCAACCCTCAGGAACAATTCACAAGGATGTGACAGATTAAAGAAAGGTCAACGGAATGAAAGTATGCCAAAATAAATGTATGTGGCTGTTACTGACAGTGGCTCCCGATAGTGGCTAATATTTAACATGATACAAATTGTCAAATAAAACTGGGAAAAGCCCCACAGTAGAGGTGTCATAATACCCATAAAACCTAGCGGTCAAACAGGGAAATGGTTCCAACCATTTTTCCACCATTCATTTTTCCCATAGGGGATTTTAGAAACACTTAAAATAATACATTTGTAGTTCTTTATGATAGCCACATTAGCAGTTAATTAGCATTTCATTTTGGGGGGGTAAATACAGGCGAATATTTTTTATAAAAGTCACCTTGTCCTAGAGAGAATTACACGGTTACCATGCCAGGGTAAGCCAACAAGAAACACAGGCCTTTTTTAATTGTTTTTAAAATCCCCTGTGGGGAATATGAATGGTGGAAAAACGATTGGAACCATTACCCTGTTCGACCGCTAGTTCTTATGGGTATTACTCCTACTGTGGTACTCTATTTGGGATATTATGGGTGGTAGACTTGTGGGCATTCCTAACATTTGCCATGACTTCCACTCTTTTTCTTGTAGTTTCCGTAGTGTAGTGGTTATCACGTTCGCCTCACACGCGAAAGGTCCCCGGTTTGAAACCGGGCGGAAACAAATTTTAACAAAACAGATAGTGATGACAGAAACAGGGTCATAACTGAAAAAAACGAAACAAATACATAGGCCTGCAGAATACATGAATAGACCAGTCTTAGACATGTCTTTCAATAACCAGAGGCAATGCAATGTTATAAAACACGTTGTTTGGATCCTGGATGCTAATTGGTTAATAGCAGGGAGTTGAAGCACCACCATCCCAGCATTCTGCGGGTAGTGCCTGTTAGCGGTTCCATTAGATTTATAAATGCGCATCCACTGTCCCACGGCCCAGCCAGTCAATTTATAAACTTCATCTCCCTGGAAAAATGTGTTTAGACCAATGGTATTCAAACGTTTTCAGCAGGGACACCATTTTTTCCTACAGAATCTCTGGGGTCCCCATTTTTTTGCAATCATTTCTTGTGATCCCACCCCAAATACAACTTTAAAATCGGTACGTTACATTTTTTTTTACATCAAAAAATAACCTTCAATTACGCAATCAAATACTTTTTTTCTAATTAACTTTCTCAAAAACGTTTCTATATTGTCTCATACAATAATCTGTACTCATAATTTTTTGTTCCTAAATAATGAATATATATATCCCCACTGCAGTCCCCCCGACCCCCACTTTAAATATCACTGGTCTAGACAATATTTCCCAATGCCCCTAGGCTAGCATATGGTTTGAAACAGTTGAGGTTTGTCAATTCAAATAGGCTACATGTCCCAAATTATTGCAATACTTTAGCTTAATATGATTCACTAATGCTAGCAACCCTCAGGAACAATTCACAAGGATGTGACAGATTAAAGAAAGGTCAACGGAATGAAAGTATGCCAAAATAAATGTATGTGGCTGTTACTGTCAGTGGCTCCCGATAGTGGCTAATATTTAACATGATACAAATTGTCAAATAAAAATGGGAAAAGCCCCACAGTGGAGGTGTCATAATACCCATAAAACCTAGCGGTCAAACAGGGAAATGGTTCCAACCATTTTCCACCATTCATTTTTCCCATAGGGTATTTTAGAAACACTTAAAATAATACATTTGTAGTTCTTTATGATAGCCACATTAGCAGTTAATTAGCATTTAATTTTGGGGGGGTAAATACAGGCAAATTTTTTATAAAAGTCACCTTGTCCTAGAGAGAATTACACGGTTACCATGCCAGGGTAAGCCAACAAGAAACACAGGCCTTTTTTAATTGTTTTTAAAATCCCCTGTGGGGAATATGAATGGTGGAAAAACGATTGGAACCATTTCCCTGTTCGACCGCTAGTTCTTATGGGTATTATGACTCCTACTGTGGTACTCTATTTGGGATATTATGGGCGGTAGACTTGTGGGCATTCCTAACATTTTCCATGACTTCCACTCTTTTTCTTGTAGTTTCTGTGTAGTGGTTATCACGTTCGCCTCACACGCGAAAGGTCCCTGGTTCGAAACCGGGCGGAAACACATTTTAACAAAACAGATAGTGATGACCGAAACAGGGTCATAACTGAAAAAAACGAAACAAATAAATAGGCCTGCAGAATACATGAATAGACCAGTCTTAGACATGTCTTTCAATAACCAGAGGCAGATAGTGATAACTGAAAAAAAACGAAACAAATACATAGGCCTACAGAATACATGAATAGACCAGTCTTAGACATGTCTTTCAATAACCAGAGGCAATGCAATGTTATTAAACAGGTTGTTTGGATCCTGGATGCTAATTGGTTAATAGCAGGGAGTTGAAGCACCACCATCCCAGCATTCTGCGTGTAGTGCCTGTTAGCGGTTCCATTAGATTTATAAATGCGCATCCACTGTCCCACGGCCCAGCCAGTCAATTTATAAACTTCATCTCCCCTGGAAAAATGTGTCTAGACCAATGGTATTCAAACCTTTTCAGCAGGGACACCATTTTTTCCTACAGAATTTCTGGGGTGCCCATTTTTTGCAATCATTTCTTGTGATCCCACCCCAAATACAACTTTAAAATCGGTACGTTACATTTTTTTTACATCAACAAATAACCTTCAATTACCCAATCAAATACTTTTTTTCTAATTAACTTTCTCAAAAACGTTTCTATATTGTCTCATACAATAATCTGTACTCTTAATTTTTTGTTCCTAAATAATGAATATATATATCCCCACTGCAGTCCCCCCGACCCCCACTTTAAATATCACTGGTCTAGACAATATTTCCCAATGCCCCTAGGCTAGCATATGGTTTGAAACAGTTGAGGTTTGTCTAAACCTTGCTGTCTGCCTCTCCGACCTGTGGATCAATGTTGCCGTTTTTTTGGTGACCTCCACCGTGCGATGTGTATGAATGTGACCAGAATGACAGCTTCTCTGAGCCAGGCAAATTAATTGATCAGGGTCATTATAATGGATATATCCAAAGAAATGGCAATATAATCCAAGGTAAAACAAACAAAAGAGCAGACAGTTTTCTGTCATTTCAGCTGCTTGATGTGATTGTGTGATAGATTTAGTTGGCTGGCTAGCAAAGGAAAAGTAGCTAGCCTGCATAGCTACAGTGCATTCGGAAAGTATTCAGACCCCTTACTTTTTTCCACATTTTGTTACGTTACAGCCTTATTCTGAAAATGGATTAAGTCAAATAAAATCTATCTACACACAATACCCCATAATGACAAAGCGATAACATATCATTTTTAATTCATAAAAAAATATTTAAAAAATACCTTATTTACATACGTTTTCAGACCCTTTGCTATGAGGCTGGAAATTGAGCTCAGGTCCATCCTGTTTCCATTGATCATCCTTGAGATGTTTCTACAACTTGATTGGAGTCCACCTGTGGTAAATTCAATGGATTGGTCATGATTTGAAAAGGCACACACCTGTCTGTCTATATAAGGTTCCACAGTGTTGACCAGTGCATGTCAGAGCATAAACTAAGCCATGAGGTTGAAGGAATTGTCCCTAGAGCTCCGAGACAGGATTGTGTCGAGGCACAGACGTGGGGAAAGGGTACCGATACAATTTCTGCAGCATTGAAGGTACCCAAGAACACAGTGGCTTCCATCATTCTTAAAAGGAGAAAGTTTGGAACCACCAAGACTCTTCCAAGAGCCGGCTGCTCAGCCAAACCATCCCTACGGTTGAATCAGCCCTTATTCAGGAGTTATTCCAGACGATAATTCCCGTGGATTCCTCAAGCCTTATTGCTTAGTTAATGGACTAGTCATTTCTGACTTCATTAGGTTCTGAGAGCTTATTCAGGAGTTATTCACACGATAATTCCCAGATCTCAAGCCTTATTGCTTAGTTAATGAGCTAAGTCATTCCTGACTTCATTAGGTTCTGAGAGCGATAATGCCCCACCACCCAGCCACCCCAGCAGCCAAAAGTCACACCCTTAGTATCCTACTCATGCAGTTTCCGTAGTGTAGCGGTTATCACGTTCGCCTAACACGCGAAAGAGACCGGGCGGAAGCACATTTTAACAAATTAGACAGTAAGCCTATTCACTTAGGGCTCGATCCCAATTTAGGAATTCATGCTTTTCCTACGCACTTCTCAGTATTTGCTTATTCAGACTTACCCTTGTAAGTCGCGTAACGCACTCCTGCTGGGGTGGCTAGCTTGGGCGCTCTGAATAAATTCCTGCTACGTGTGGTCCTGAGTTCCATAATGATTCAAAGAGGCTACATGTCCCAAATTATTGCAATACTTTAGCTTAATATGATTCATTAATGCTAGCAACCCTCAGGAAGCAATTCACAAGGATGTGACAGATTAAAGAAAGGTCAACAGAATGAAAGTATGCCAAAATAAATGTATGTGGCTGGTTACTGACAGTGGCTTCCCGATAGTGGCTAATATTTAACATGATACAAATTGTCCAAATAAAACGGGGAAAAGCCCCACAGTTGGAGGTGTCATAATACCCATAAAACCTAGCGGTCAAACAGGGAAATGGTTGCAACCATTTTTTCCCACCATTCATTTTTCACATAGGGATTTTAGAAACACTAAAAATAAGACATTTGTAGTTCTTTATGTATAGCCACATTAGCAGTTAATTAGCAATTTAATTTTGGGGGGGTAAATACAGGCGAATATTTTTTATAAAAGTCACCTTGTCCTAGAGAGAATTACACGGTTACCATGCCAGGGTAAGCCAACAAGAAACACAGGCCTTTTTTAATTGTTTTTAAAATCCCCTGTGGGGAAGATGAATGGTGGAAAAACGATTGGAACCATTTCCCTGTTTGACCGCTAGTTCTTATGGTATTATGACTCCTACTGTGGTAATCTATTTGGGATATTATGGCGGTAGACTTGTGGGCATTCCTAACATTTTCCATGACTTCCACTTTTTTTCTTGTAGTTTCTGTAAGTGGTAGTGGTTATCACGTTCGCCTACCACAGCGGAAGGTCCCTGTTTCGAAACCGTGCGGAAACAAATTTAACAAAACAGATAGTGATGACAGAAACAGGGTCCATAACTGAAAAAAACGAAACAAATACATAGGCCTGCAGAATACATGAATAGACCAGTCTTAGACATGTCTTCAATAACCAGAGGCAGATAGTGATAACTGCGTACTGAAAAAAAACGAAACAAATACATAGGCCTACATGAATACATGAATGACCAGTCTAGACATGTCTTTCAATAACCAGAGGCAATGCAAAGTTATATAAACAGGTTGTTTGGATCCTGGATGCTAATTGGTTAGAGCAGGGGAGTTTAAAGCACCACCATCCCAGCATTCTGCGGGTAGTGCCTGTTTAGCGGATCCATTAGATTTTAAATGCGCATCCACTGTCCCACGGCCCAGCCAGTCAATTTATAAACTTCAATCTCCCCTGGAAAAATGTGTCTAGACCAATGTATTCAAACCTTTTCAGCAGGGGACAAAAAACCATTTTTTCCTACATTAGAATTTCTGGGGCGTCCCCATTTTTTTTGCAATCATTTCTTGTGATCCCACCCCAAGTACAACTTTGAAATCGGTACGTTACATTTTTTTTTACATCAACAAATAACCTTCAATTACCCAATCAAATACTTTTTTTCTAATTAACTTTCTCAAAAACGTTTCTATATTGTCTCATACAATAATCTGTACTATTAATTTTTGTTCCTAAATAATGAATATATATATCCCCACTTGCAGTCCCCCCGACCCCGACTTTAAATATCACTGGTCTAGACAATATTTCCCAATGCCCCTAGGCTAGCATATGGTTTGAAACAGTTGAGGTTTGTCTAAACCTTGCTGTCTGCCTCTCCGACCTGTGGATCAATGTTGCCGTTTTTTTGGTGACCTCCACCGTGCGCGATGTGAATGAATGTGACCAGAATGACAGCTTCCCTGAGACAGGCAAATTAATTTATCAGGGTCATTATAATGGATATATCCAAAAAAATGGCAATATAATCCAAGGTAAAACAAACAAAAGTGCAGGACAGTTTTCTGTCATTTCAGCTGCTTGATTGTGATTGTGTGATAGATTTAGTTGGCTGGCTAGCAAAGGAAAAGTAGCTAGCCTGCATAGCTACAGTGCATTCGGAAAGGTATTCAGACCCCTTACTTTTTTTCCACATTTTGTACGTTACAGCCTTATTCTGAAAATGGATAAGTCAAATAAAATCTATCTTCACACCAATACCCCATAATGACAAAGCGATAACAATATCATTTTTAATTCATAAAAAAGATTTAAAAAAATACCTTATTTACATACGTTTTCAGACCCTTTGCTATGAGGCTGGAAAATTGAGCTCAGGTCCATCCCTGTTTCCATTGATCATCCTTGAGATGTTTCTACAACTTGATTGGAGGTCCACCTGTGGTAAATTCAATGGATTGGTCATGATTTGAAAAGGCACACACCTGTCTGTCTATATAAGGTTCCACAGTTGACAGTGCATGTCAGAGCATAAACTAAGCCATGAGGTGGAAGGAATTGTCCCTAGAGCTCCGAGACAGGATTGTGTCGAGGCACAGACGTGGGGAAGGGTACCGATACATTTCTGCAGCATTGAAGGTACCCAAGAACACAGTGGCTTCCATCATTCTTAAAAGGAAGAAGTTTGGAACCACCAAGACTCTTCCAAGAGCCGGCTGCTCAGCCAAACCATCCCTACGGTGAATCAGCCCTTATTCAGGAGTTATTCACACGATAATTCACAGGATCTCAAGCCTTATTGCTTAGTTAATGAGTTAAGTCATTTCTGACTTCATTAGGTTCTGAGAGCGATAAATGCCCCACCCACCCACCCAGCCAAAGTCACACCCTTAGTATCCTACTCATGCAGTTTCCGTAGTGTAGCGGTTATCACGTTCGCCTAACACGCGAAAGGAGACCGGGCGGAAGCACATTATAACAAATTAGACAGTAAGCCTATTCACTTAGGGCTCGATCCCAATTTAGGAATTCATGCTTTTCCTACGCACTTCTCAGTATTTGCTATTCAGACTTACCTTTTAAGTCGCGTAACGCACTCTGCTGGGGTGGCTAGCTTGGGCGCTCTGAATAAATTCCTCTACGTGTGGTCTGAGTTCCATAATGATTCAAATAGGCTACATGTCCCAAATTATTGCAAATACTTAGCTTAATATGATTCACTAATGCTAGCAACCCTCAGGAACAATTCACAAGGATGTGAACAGATTAAAGAAAGGTCAACGGAATGAAAGTATGCCAAAATAAATGTATGTGGCTGTTACTGACAGTGGCTCCCGATAGTGGCTAATATTTAACATGATACAATTGTCAAATAAAACTGGGAAAAGCCCCACAGTGAGGTGTCATAATACCCATAAAACCTAGCGGTCAAACAGGGAAATGGTTTCCAACCATTTTTCCACCATTCATTTTTTCCCATAGGGGATTTTAGAAACACTAAAAATAATACATTGTAGTTCTTTATGATAGCCACATTAGCAGTTAATTAGCATTTAATTTTGGGGGGGGTAATACAGGCGAATATTTTTTTATAAAAGTCACTTGTCCTAGAGAGAATTACACGGTTACATGCCAGGGTAAGCCAACAAGAACACAGGCCTTTTTTAAGTGTTTTTAAAATCCCCCTGTGGGGAATATGAATGGTGGAAAAACGATTGGAACCATTTCCCTGTTCGACCGCTAGTCTATTATGGGTATTATGACTCCTACTGTGGTACTCTATTGGGATATTATGGGCGGTAGACTTGTGTGCATTCCTAACATTTTCCATGACTTCCACTCTTTTTCTTGTAGTTTCCGTAGTGTAGTGGTTATCACGTTCGCCTTCACCACGCGAAAGGTCCCCGGTTCGAACCGGGTGGAAACTAATTTTAACAAACAGATAGTGATGACAGAAACAGGGTCATAACTGAAAAAAACCTAAACAAATACATAGGCCTGCAGAATACATGAATAGACCAGTCTTAGACATGTCTTTCAATAACCAGAGGCAGATAGTGATAACTGAAAAAAAACGAAAACAATACATAGGCCTACAGAATACATGAATAGACCAGTCTTAGACATGCTTTCAATAACCAGAGGCAATGCAAGTTATAAAAAGGTTGTTTGGATCCTGGATGCTAATTGGTTAATAGCAGGGAGTTGAAGCACACCATCCCAGCAATCTGCGGGGTAGGCCTGTTAGCGGTTCCATTAGATTTATAAATGCGCATCCACTGTCCCACGGCCCAGCCAGTCATATTTATAAACGTCATCTCCCCTGGAAAAAATGTGTCTAGACCAATGGTATTCAAACCTTTTCAGCAGGGACACCATTTTTTTCCTACAGAATTTCTGGGGTCCCCATTTTTTTGCAATCATTTCTGTGATCCCACCCCAATACAACTTTAAAATCGGTACGTTACATTTTTTTTACATCAACAAATAACCTTCAATTACCCAATCAAAATACTTTTTTTTAAGTAACTTTCTCAAAAACGTTCTTCTATATTGTCTCATACAATAATCTGTACTCATATTTTTGTTCCTAAATAATGAATATATATATCCCCACATGCAGTCCCTCCGACCCCCGACTTTAAATATCACTGGTCTAGACAATATTTCCCAATGCCCCTAGGCTAGCATATGTTTGAAACAGTTGAGGTTTGTATAAACCTTGCTGTCTGCCTCTCCGACCTGTGGATCAATGTTGCCGTTTTTTTTGGTGACCTCCACCGTGCGATGTGTATGAATGTGACCAGAATGACAGCTTCTCTGAGCCAGGCAAATTAATTTATCAGGGTCATTATTAATGGATATATCCAAAGAAATGGCAATATAATCCAAGGTAAAACAAACAAAAGTGCAGACAGTTTCTGTCATTTCAGCTGCTTGATGTGATTGTGTGATAGACTTAGTTGGCTGGCTAGCAAAGGAAAAGTAGCTAGCCTGCATAGCTACAGTGCATTCGGAAAGTATTCAGACCCCTTACTTTTTTTCCACATTTTGTTACGTTACAGCCTTATTCTGAAAATGGATTAAGTCAAATAAAATCTATCTACACACAATACCCCATAATGACAAAGCGATAACATATCATTTTTAATTCATAAAAAAAGATTTAAAAAATACCTTATTTACATACGTTTTCAGACCCTTTGCTATGAGGCTGGAAATTGAGCTCAGGTCCATCCTGTTTCCATTGATCATCCTTGAGATGTTTCTACAACTTGATTGGAGTCCACCTGTGGTAAAGTCAATGGATTGGTCATGATTTGAAAAGGCACACACCTGTCTGTCTATATAAGGTTCCACAGTTGACAGTGCATGTCAGACATAAACTAAGCCATGAGGTGGAAGGAATTGTCCCTAGAGCTCCGAGACAGGATTGTGTCGAGGCACAGACGTGGGAAGGGTACCGATACATTCTGCAGCATTGAAGGTACCCAAGAACACAGTGGCTTCCATCATTCTTAAAAGGAAGAAGTTTGGAACCACCAAGACTCTTCCAAGAGCCAGCTGCTCAGCCAAACCATCCCTACGGTGAATCAGCCCTTATTCAGGAGTTATTCACACGATAATTCCCGGGATCTCAAGCCTTATTGCTTAGTTAATGGACTAAGTCATTTCTGACTTCATTAGGTTCTGAGAGCTTATTCAGGAGTTATTCACACGATAATTCCCAGGATCTCAAGCCTTATTGCTTAGTTAATGAGCTAAGTCATTTCTGACTTCATTAGGTTCTGAGAGCGATAAATGCCCCACCCACCCACCCAGCCAAAGTCACACCCTTAGTATCCTACTCATGCAGTTTCCGTAGTGTAGCGGTTATCACGTTCGCCTAACACGCGAAAGGAGACCGGGCGGAAGCACATTTTAACAAATTAGACAGTAAGCCTATTCACTTAGGGCTCGATCCCAATTTAGGAATTCATGCTTTTCCTACGCACTTCTCAGTATTTGCTATTCAGACTTACCCTTTTAAGTCGCGTAACGCACTCTGCTGGGGTGGCTAGCTTGGGCGCTCTGAATAAATTCCTGCTACGTGTGGTCTGAGTTCCATAATGATTCAAAATAGGCTACATGTCCCAAATTATTGCAATACTTAGCTTAATATGATTCACTAATGCTAGCAACCCTCAGGAACAATTCACAAGGATGTGACAGATTAAGAAGGTCAACGGAATGAAAGTATGCCAAAATAAATGTAATGTGGCTGTTACTGACAGTGGCTCCCGATAGTGGCTAATATTTAACATGATACAAATTGTCAAATAAAACTGGGAAAAGCCCCACAGTGGAGGTGTCATAATACCCATAAAACCTAGCGGTCAAACAGGGAAATGGTTCCAACCATTTTTCCACCATTCATTTTTCCCATAGGGGATTTTAGAAACACTAAAAATAATACATTTGTAGTTCTTTATGATAGCCACATTAGCAGTTAATTAGCATTTAATTTTGGGGGGGTAAATACAGGCGAATATTTTTTATAAAAGTCACCTTGTCCTAGAGAGAATTACACGGTTACCATGCCAGGGTAAGCCAACAAGAAACAAAGGCCTTTTTATTTAATTGTTTTGTAAAATCCCCTGTGGGGAATATGAATGGTGGAAAAAACGATTGGAAACCATTTCCCTGTTCGACCCGCTAGTTTCTTATGGGTATTATGACTCCTACTGTGGTACTCTATTTGGGATATTATGGGCGGTAGACTGTGTGCATTCCTAACATTTCCATGACTTTCCACTTTTTTCTTGTAGTTTCCTGTAGTGTAGTGGTTATCACTTCGCCTCACACCGAAAGGTCCCCGGTTCGAAAACCGGGCGGAAACAAATTTTAACAAAACAGATAGTGATGACAGAAACAGGGGTCATAACTGAAAAAAAACGAAACAAATACATAGGCCTGCAGAATACATGAATAGACCAGTCCTTAGACTGTCTTTCAATAACCAGAGGCGATAGTGATAACTGAAAAAAAACGAAACAAATACATAGGCCTACAGAATACATGAATAGACCATCCTTAGACATGTCTTTCAATAACCAGAGGTAATGCAATGTTATAAAACAGGTTGTTTGGATCCGGGATGCTAATTGGTTAATAGCAGGGAGTTGAGCTAAGCAACCACCATCCCAGCAATTCTGCGGGTAGTGCCTGTTAGCGGTCCATTAGATTTATAATGCGCATCCACTGTCCCACGGCCCAGCCAGTCAATGTTATAAACGTCATCTCCCCTGAAAAATGTGTCTAGACCATGGTATTCAAACCTTTTCAGCAGGGGACACCATTTTTCCACAGAATTCTGGGGTCCCCATTTTTTTGCAATCATTTCTTGTGATCCCACCCCAAACTACAACTTTTAAATCGGTACGTTACATTTTTTTTTACATCAACAAATAACCTTCAATTACCAATCAAATACTTTTTTTCTAATTAACTTTCTCAAAAACGTTTCTATTTGTCTCATACAATAATCTGTACTCATAATTTTTTGTTCCTAAATAATGAATATATATATCCCCACTGCAGTCCCTCCGACCCCGACTTTAAATATCACTGGTCTAGACAATATTTCCCAATGCCCCAGGCTAGCATATGGGTTTGAAAACAGTTGAGGTTTGTCTAAAACCTTGCTGTCTGCCTCTCCGACCTGTGGATCAATGTTGCCGTTTTTTTGGTGACCTCCACCGTGCGATGTGTATGATGTGACCAGAATGACAGCTTCTCTGATGAGCAGGCAAATTAATTTATCAGGTCATTATAATGGATATATCCAAAGAAATGGCAATATAATCCAAGGTAAAAACAAACAAAAGTGCAGACAGTTTTCTGTCATTTCAGCTGCTTGATGTGATTGTGTGATAGACTTAGTTGGCTGGCTAGCAAAGGAAAAGTAGCTAGCCTGCATAGCTACGGTGCATTCGGAAAGTTATTCAGACCCCTTACTTTTTCCACATTTTGTTACGTTACAGCCTTATTCTGAAAATGGATTAAGTCAAATAAAATTATTACACACAATACCCCATAATGACAAAAGCGATAACATATCATTTTTAATTCATAAAAAAAGATTTAAAAAAATACCTTATTTACATACGTTTCAGACCCTTGCTATGATGCTGGAAATTGAGCTCAGGTCCATCCTGTTCCATTGATCATCCTTGAGATGTTTCTACAACTTGATTGGAGGTCCACCTGTGGTAAAGTCAATGGATTGGTCATGATTTGAAAAGGCACACACCTGTCTAGTCTATATAAGGTTCCACAGTTGACAGTGCATGTCAGAGCATAAACTAAGCCATGAGGTGGAAGGAATTGTCCCTAGAGCTCCGAGACAGGATTGTGTCGAGGCACAGACTGGGGAAGGGTACCGATACATTCTGCAGCATTGAAGGTACCCAAGAACACAGTGGCTTCCATCATTCTTAAAAGGAAGAAGTTTGGAACCACCAAGACTCTTCCAAGAGCCAGCTGCTTCAGCCAAACCATCCCTACGGGTGAATCAGCCCTTATTCAGGAGTTATTCACACGATAATTCCCGGGATCTCAAGCCTTATTGCTTAGTTAATGGACTAAGTCATTTCTGACTTCATTAGGTTCTGAGAGCTTATTCAGGAGTTATTCACACGATAATTCCCAGGATCTCAAGCCTTATTGCTTAGTTAATGAGCTAAGTCATTTCTGACTTCATTAGGTTCTGAGAGCGATAAATGCCCCACCCACCCACCCAGCCAAAGTCACACCCTTAGTATCCTACTCATGCAGTTTCCGTAGTGTAGCGGTTATCACGTTCGCCTAACACGCGAAAGGAGACCGGGCGGAAGCACATTTTAACAAATTAGACAGTAAGCCTATTCACTTAGGGCTCGATCCCAATTTAGGAATTCATGCTTTTCCTACGCACTTCTCAGTATTTGCTATTCAGACTTACCCTTTTAAGTCGCGTAACGCACTCTGCTGGGGTGGCTAGCTTGGGCGCTCTGAATAAATTCCTGCTACGTGTGGTCTGAGTTCCATAATGATTCAAATAGGCTACATGTCCCAAATTATTGCAATACTTTAGCTTAATATGATTCACTAATGCTAGCAACCCTCAGGAACAATTCACAAGGATGTGGACAGATTAAAAGGTCAACAGAATGAAAGTATGCCAAAATAAATGTATGTGGCTGTTTACTGACATGGCTCCCCGATAGTGGCTAATATTTAACATGATACAAATTGTCAAATAAACTGGGAAAAGCCCCACAGTGGAGGTGTCATAATACCCCATAAAACCTAGCGGTCAAACAGGGAAATGGTTCCAACCATTTTTCCACCAGTCATTTTTCCCCACTAGGGGATTTTAGAAACACTTAAAAATAATACATTTGTAGGTCTTATGATAGCCACATTAGCAGTTAATTAGCATTAATTTTGGGGGGGTAAATACAGGCGAATATTTTTTATAAAAGTCACCTTGTCCTAGAGAGAATTACACGGTTACCATGCCAGGGTAAGCCAACAAGAAACACAGGCCTTTTTTAATGTTTTTAAAATCCCCTGTTGGGGAATATGCAATGGTGGAAAAAACGATTGGAACCATTTCCCTGTTCGACCGCTAGTTCTTATGGGTATTATGACTCCTACTGTGGTACTCTATTTGGGGATATTATGGGCGGTAGACTTGTGGGCATTCCTAACATTTTCCATGACTTCCACTCTTTTTCTTGTAGTTTCCGTAGTGTAGTGTTTATCACGTTCGCCTCACACGCGAAAGGTCCCCGGTTCGAAACCGGGCGGGAAACAAATTTTAAACAAAACAGATAGTGATGACCAGAAACAGGGTCATAACTGAAAAAAAACGAAACAAATACATAGGCCTGCAGAATACATGAATAGACCATCTTAGACATGTCTTTCAGATAACCAGAGGCAGATAGTGATAACTGAAAAAAAAACGAAACAAATACATAGCCTACAGAATACATGAATAGACCAGTCTTAGACATGTCTGTCAATAACAGAGGCAATGCAAATGTTATAAAACAGGTTGTTTGGATCCTGGATGCCTAATTGGTTAATAGCAGGGAGTTGAAGCACCACCATCCCAGCATTCTGCGGGTAGTGCCTGTTAGCGGTTCCATTAGATTTATAAATGCGCATCCACTGTCCCACGGCCCAGCCAGTCAATTTATAAACTTCATCTCCCCTGGAAAAATGTTGTCTAGACCAATGTATTCAAACCTTTTCAGCAGGGACAGGACAAAAACATAAAACATTTTTCCTACAGAATTTCGGGGTCCCCATTTTTTTTGCCAATCATTTCTTGTGATCCCACCCCAATACAACTTTAAAATCGGTACGTTACATTTTTTTTACATCAACAAATAACCTTCAATTACCCAATCAAATACTTTTTTTCTAATTAACTTTCTCAAAAACGTTTCTATATTGTCTCATACAATAATCTGTACTCATAATTTTTTGTTCCTAAATAATGAATATATATATCCCCACTTGCAGTCCCCCGACCCCGACTTTAAATATCACTACTGGTCTAGACAATATTTCCCAATGCCCCTAGGCTAGCATATGGTTTGAAACAGTTGAGGTTTGTCTAAACCTTGCTGTCTGCCTCTCCGACCTGTGGATCAATGTTGCCGTTTTTTTGGTGACCTCCACCTTGCGATGTGTATGAATGTGACCAGAATGACAGCTTCTCTCAGCCTCCAGTATTTATGCTGCAGTAGTTTATGTGTCGGGGGGCTAGGGTCAGTCTGTTACATCTGGAGTATTCTCTTGTCTTATCCGGTGTCCTGTGTGAATGTAAATATGCTCTCTCTAATTCTCTCTTTCTTTCTTTCTTTCTTTCTCTCGGAGGACCTGAGCCCTAGGACTACCTGGCATGATGACTCCTTGCTGTCCCCAGTCCACCTGGCCATGCTGCTGCTCCAGTTTCAACTGTTCTGCCTGCGGCTACGGAACCCTGACCTGTTCACCGGACGTGCTTGTTGCACCCTCGACAATTACTATGATTATTATTATTTGACCATGCTGGTCATTTACGAACATTTTAACATCTTGTCTATGTTCTGTTATAATATCCACCCGGCACAGCCAGAAGAGGACTGGCCACCCCTCATAGCCTGGTTCCTCTCTAGGTTCTTCCTAGGTTTTTGGCCTTTCTCAGGAGTTTTTCCTAGGGAGTTTTTCCCAGCCACCGTGCTTCTTTCACATGCATTGCTTGCTGTTTGGGGTTTTAGGCTGGGTTTCTGTACAGCACTTTGAGATTTCAGCTGATGTACGAAGGGCTATATAAATAAATTTGATTTGATTTGATTTGATTTGATTCTCTGAGCCAGGCAAATTAATTGATCAGGGTCATTATAATGGTATATCCAAAGAAATGGCAATATAATCCAAGGTAAAACAAACAAAAGTGCAGACAGTTTTCTGTCATTTCAGCTGCTTGATGTGATTGTGTGATAGATTTAGTTGGCTGGCTAGCAAAGGAAAAGTAGCTAGCCTGCATAGCTACAGTGCATTCGGAAAGTATTCAGACCCCTTACTTTTTTCCACATTTTGTTACGTTACAAGCCTTATTCTGAAAATGGATTAAGTCAAATAAAATCTATCTACACACAATACCCCATAATGACAAAGCGATAAACATATCATGTTTAATTCATAAAAAAAGATTAAAAATACCTTATTTTACATACGTTTTCAGAACCCTTTGCTATGAGGCTGGAAATTGAGCTCAGGTCCATCCGGTTTCCATTGATCATCCTTGAGATGTTTCTACACTTGATTGGAGTCCACCTGTGGTAAAGTCAATGGATTGGTCATGATTTGAAAAAGGCACACAACCTGTCTGTCTATATAAGGTTCCACAGTTGACAGTGATGTCAGAGCATAAACTAAGCCATGAGGTGGAAGGAATTGTCCCTAGAGCTCCGAGACAGGATTGTGTCGAGGCACAGACGTGGGGGAAGGGTACCGATACATTTCTGCAGCATTGAAGGGTACCCAAGAACACAGTGGCTTCCATCATTCTTAAAAGGGAAGAAGTTGGAACCACCAGACTCTTCCAAGAGCAGCCTGCTCAGCCAAACCATCCCTAACGTGAATCAGCCCTTATTCAGAGTTATTCACACGATAATTCCCGGGATCTCAAGCCTTATTGCTTAGTTAATGGACTAAGTC
Organism: Salmo trutta; assembly: GCF_901001165.1. Lineage (NCBI taxonomy): Eukaryota > Metazoa > Chordata > Actinopteri > Salmoniformes > Salmonidae > Salmo > Salmo trutta. The sequence goes on from NW_021822289.1 coordinate 19,739, forward strand.
ATTTCTGACTTCATTAGGTTCTGAGAGCGATAAATGCCACCACCACCCAGCCACCCCACCCAGCCAAAGTCACACCCTTAGTATCCTACTCATGCAGTTTCTGTAGTGTAGTGGTTATCACGTTCGCCTAACACGCGAAAGGTCACCGGTTCGAGACCGGGCGGAAACACATTAATAACAAATTAGACAGTAGCCTATTCACTTAGGGGCTCGAATCCCATTTAGGAATTCATGCTTTTCCTATCGCACTTCTCAGTATATTTGCTATTCAGACTTACCCTTTTAAGTCGCGTAACGCACTCTGCTGGGGTGGCTAGCTTGGGCGCTCTGAATAAATTCCTGCTACGTGTGGTCTGAGTTCCATAATGATTCAAATAGGCTACATGTCCCAAATTATTGCAATACTTAGCTTAATATGATTCACTAATGCTAGCAACCCTCAGGAACAATTCACAAGGAGGTGACAGATTAAAGAAAGGTCAACGGAATGAAAGTATGGGCCAAAATAAATGATGTGGCTGTTACTGACAGTGGCTCCCGATGTGGCTAATATTTAACATGATACAATTGTCAAATAAACTGGGAAAAGCCCCACAGTGGAGGTGTCATAATACCCATAAAACCTAGCGGTCAAACAGGGAAATGGTTCCAACCATTTTTCCACCATTCATTTTTCCCATAGGGGATTTTAGAAACACTAAAAAATAATACATTTGTAGTTCTTTATGATAGCCACATTAGCAGTTAATTAGCATTAATTTTGGGGGGGTAAATACAGGCGAATATTTTTTATAAAGTCACCTTGTCCTAGAGAGAATTACAACGGTTACCATGCCAGGGTAAGCCAACAAGAAACACAGGCCTTTTTTAATTGTTTTTAAAATCCCCTGTGGGGAATATGAATGGTGGAAAAACGATTGGAACCATTTCCCTGTTCGACCGCTAGTTCTTATGGGTATTATGACTCCTACTGTGGTACTCTATTTGGGATATTATGGTCGGTAGACTTGTGTGGCATTCCTAACATTTCCATGACTTCCACTCTTTTTCCTTGTAGTTTCCGTAGTTGTAGTGGTTATCACGTTCGCCTCACACGCGAAAGGGTCCCCGGTTCGAAACCGGTGGAAACTAATTTTAACAAAACAGATAGTGATGACAGAAACAGGGTCATAACTGAAAAAAAACGAAACAAATACATAGGCCTGCAGAATACATGAATAGACCAGTCTTAGACATGTCTTTCATAACCAGAGGCAGATAGTGATAACTGAAAAAAAACGAAACAAATACATAGGCCCTACAGAATACATGAATAGACCAGTCTTAGACATGTCTTTCAATAACCAGAGGCAATGCAATGTATTAAACAGGTTGTTTGGATCCTGGATGCTAATTGGGTTAATAGCAGGGAGTTGAAGCACCACCATCCCAGCATTCTGCGTGTAGTGCCTGTTAGCGGTTCCATTAGATTTATAAATGCGCATCCACTGTCCCACGGCCCAGCCAGTCAATTTATAAACTTCATCTCCCCTGGAAAAATGTGTCTAGACCAATGGTATTCAAACCTTTTCAGCAGGGACACCATTTTTTCCTACAGAATTTCTGGGGTGCCCATTTTTTTGCAATCATTTCTTGTGATCCCACCCTAAATACAACTTTAAAATCGGTACGTTACATTTTTTTTTACATCAACAAATAACCTTCAATTACCCAATCAAATACTTTTTTTCTAATTAACTTTCTCAAAAACGTTTCTATATTGTCTCATACAATAATCTGTACTCATAATTTTTTGTTCCTAAATAATGAATATATATATCCCCACTGCAGTCCCCCCGACCCCGACTTTAAATATCACTGGTCTAGACAATATTTCCCAATGCCCCTAGGCTAGCATATGGTTTGAAACAGTTGAGGTTTGTCTAAACCTTGCTGTCTGCCTCTCCGACCTGTGGATCAATGTTGCCGTTTTTTTGGTGACCTCCACCGTGCGATGTGTATGAATGTGACCAGAATGACAGCTTCCCTGAGACAGGCAAATTAATTTATCAGGGTCATTATAATGGATATATCCAAAGAAATGGCAATATAATCCAAGGTAAAACAAACAAAAGTGCAGACAGTTTTCTGTCATTTCAGCTGCTTGATGTGATTGTGTGATAGACTTAGTTGGCTGGCTAGCAAAGGAAAAGTAGCTAGCCTGCATAGCTACAGTGCATTCGGAAAGTATTCAGACCCCTTACTTTTTTCCACATTTTGTTACGTTACAGCCTTATTCTGAAAATGGATTAAGTCAAATAAAATCTATCTTCACACAATACCCCATAATGACAAAGCGATAACATATCATTTTTAATTCATAAAAAAAGATTTAAAAAATACCTTATTTACATACGTTTTCAGACCCTTTGCTATGAGGCTGGAAATTGAGCTCAGGTCCATCCTGTTTCCATTGATCATCCTTGAGATGTTTCTACAACTTGATTGGAGTCCACCTGTGGTAAATTCAATGGATTGGTCATGATTTGAAAAGGCACACACCTGTCTGTCTATATAAGGTTCCACAGTTGACAGTGCATGTCAGAGCATAAACTAAGCCATGAGGTGGAAGGAATTGTCCCTAGAGCTCCGAGACAGGATTGTGTCGAGGCACAGACGTGGGGAAGGGTACCGATACATTTCTGCAGCATTGAAGGTACCCAAGAACACAGTGGCTTCCATCATTCTTAAAAGGAAGAAGTTTGGAACCACCAAGACTCTTCCAAGAGCCGGCTGCTCAGCCAAACCATCCCTACGGTGAATCAGCCCTTATTCAGGAGTTATTCACACGATAATTCCCGGGATCTCAAGCCTTATTGCTTAGTTAATGGACTAAGTCATTTCTGACTTCATTAGGTTCTGAGAGCTTATTCAGGAGTTATTCACACGATAATTCCCAGGATCTCAAGCCTTATTGCTTAGTTAATGAGCTAAGTCATTTCTGACTTCATTAGGTTCTGAGAGCGATAAATGCCCCACCCACCCACCCAGCCAAAGTCACACCCTTAGTATCCTACTCATGCAGTTTCCGTAGTGTAGCGGTTATCACGTTCGCCTAACACGCGAAAGGAGACCGGGCGGAAGCACATTTTAAAAATTAGACAGTAAGCCTATTCACTTAGGGCTCGATCCCAATTTAGGAATTCATGCTTTTCCTACGCACTTCTCAGTATTTGCTATTCAGACTTACCCTTTTAAGTCGCGTAACGCACTCTGCTGGGGTGGCTAGCTTGGGCGCTCTGAATAAATTCCTGCTACGTGTGGTCTGAGTTCCATAATGATTCAAAAGGCTACATGTCCCAAATTATTGCAATACTTTAGCTTAATATGATTCACTAATGCTAGCAACCCTCAGGAACAATTCACAAGGATGTGACAGATTAAAGAAAGGTCAACGGAATGAAAGTATGCCAAAATAAATGTATGTGGCTGTTACTGACAGTGGCTCCCGATAGTGGCTAATATTTAACATGATACAAATTGTCAAATAAAACTGGGAAAAGCCCCACAGTGGAGGTGTCATAATACCCATAAAACCTAGCGGTCAAACAGGGAAATGGTTCCAACCATTTTTCCACCATTCATTTTTCCCATAGGGGATTTTAGAAACACTTAAAATAATACATTTGTAGTTCTTTATGATAGCCACATTAGCAGTTAATTAGCATTTAATTTTGGGGGGGTAAATACAGGCGAATATTTTTTAAAAGTCACCTTGTCCTAGAGAGAATTACACGGTTACCATGCCAGGGTAAGCCAACAAGAAACACAGGCCTTTTTTAATTGTTTTTAAAATCCCCTGTGGGGAATATGAATGGTGGAAAAACGATTGGAACCATTTCCCTGTTCGACCGCTAGTTCTTCTGGGTATTATGACTCCTACTGTGGTACTCTATTTGGGATATTATGGGCGGTAGACTTGTGGGCATTCCTAACATTTCCATGACTTCCAATTTTTTTCTTGTAGTTTCTGTAGTGTAGTGGTTATCACGTTCGCCTCACACGCGAAAGGTCCCGGTTCGAAACCGGCGGGGAAAAAATTTTAACAAAACAGATAGTGATGACAGAAACAGGGTCATAACTGAAAAAAACGAAACAAATACATAGGCCTGCAGAATACATGAATAGACCAGTCTTAGACATGTCTTTCAATAACCAGAGGCAGATAGTGATAACTGAAAAAAAACGAAACAAATACATAGGCCTACAGAATACATGAATAGACCAGTCTTAGACATGTCTTCAATAACCAGAGGTAATGCAAAGTTATAAAACAGGTTGTTTGGATCCTGGATGCTAATTGGTTAAGAGCAGGGAGTTGAAGCACCACCATCCCAGCATTCTGCGGGTAGTGCCTTAGCGGATCCATTAGATTTATAAATGCGCATCCACTGTCCCACGGCCCAGCCAGTCAATTTATAAACTTCATCTCCCCTGGAAAAATGTGTCTAGACCAATGGTATTCAAACCTTTTCAGCAGGGACACCATTTTTCCTACAGAATTTCTGGGGTCACCTTTTTTGCAATCATTTCTGGATCCCCCCATACAACTTTGTCGGTACGTTATTTTTTTTACATCAACAAATAACCTTCATTTTATCAATACTTTTTTTCTAATTAACTTTCTCAAAAACGTTTCTATATTGTCTCATACAATAATCTGTACTCATAATTTTTTGTTCCTAAATAATGAATATATATATCCCCACTGCAGTCCCCCGACCCCGACTTTAAATATCACTGGTCTAGACAATATTTCCCAATGCCCCTAGGCTAGCATATGGTTTGAAACAGTTGAGGTTTGTCTAAACCTTGCTGTCTCCTCTCCGACCTGTGGATCAATGTTGCCGTTTTTTTGGTGACCTCCACCTTGCGATGTGTATGAATGTGACCGAATGACAGCTTTCTCAGCCTCCAGTATTATGCTGCAGTAGTTTAGTGTCGGGGGCTAGGGTCAGTCTGTACATCTGGGTATTCTCTTGTCTTATCCGGTGTCCTGTGAATGTAAATATGCTCTCTCTAATTCTCTCTTCTTCTTTCTTTCTTTCTCTCGGAGGACCTGAGCCCTAGGACTACCTGGCACGATGACTCCTTGCTGTCCCCAGTCCACCTGGCCATGCTGCTGCTCCAGTTTCAACTGTTCTGCCTGCGGCTACGGAACCCTGACCTGTTCACCGGACGTGCTTGTTGCACCCTCGACAATTACTATGATTATTATTATTTGACCATGCTGGTCATTTACGAACATTTTAACATCTTGACTATGTTCTGTTATAATATCCACCCGGCACAGCCAGAAGAGGACTGGCCACCCCTCATAGCCTGGTTCCTCTCTAGGTTTCTTCCTAGGTTTTTGGCCTTTCTCAGGAGTTTTTCCTAGGGAGTTTTTCCCAGCCACCGTGCTTCTTTCACATGCATTGCTTGCTGTTTGGGGTTTTAGGCTGGGTTTCTGTACAGCACTTTGAGATTTCAGCTGATGTACGAAGGGCTATATAAATAAATTTGATTTGATTTGATTTGATTTGATTCTCTGAGCCAGGCAAATTAATTGATCAGGGTCATTATAATGGATATATCCAAAGAAATGGCAATATAATCCAAGGTAAAACAAACAAAAGTGCAGACAGTTTTCTGTCATTTCAGCTGCTTGATGTGATTGTGTGATAGATTTAGTTGGCTGGCTAGCAAAGGAAAAGTAGCTAGCCTGCATAGCTACAGTGCATTCGGAAAGTATTCAGACCCCTTACTTTTTTCCACATTTTGTTACGTTACAGCCTTATTCTGAAATGGATTAAGTCAAATAAAATCTATCTACACACAATACCCCATAATGACAAAGCGATAACATCATTTTTAATTCATAAAAAAATTTTAAAAAATACCTTATTTACATACGTTTTCAGACCCTTTGCTATGAGGCTGGAAATTGAGCTCAGGTCCATCCTGTTTCCATTGATCATCCTTGAGATGTTTCTACAACTTGATTGGAGTCCACCTGTGGTAAATTCAATGGATTGGTCATGATTTGAAAAGGCACACACCTGTCTGTCTATATAAGGTTCCACAGTTGACAGTGCATGTCAGAGCATAAACTAAGCCATGAGGTGGAAGGAATTGTCCCTAGAGCTCCGAGACAGGATTGTGTCGAGGCACAGACGTGGGGAAGGGTACCGATACATTTCTGCAGCATTGAAGGTACCCAAGAACACAGTGGCTTCCATCATTCTTAAAAGGAAGAAGTTTGGAACCACCAAGACTCTTCCAAGAGCCGGCTGCTCAGCCAAACCATCCCTACGGTGAATCAGCCCTTATTCAGGAGTTATTCACACGATAATTCCCGGGATCTCAAGCCTTATTGCTTAGTTAATGGACTAAGTCATTTCTGACTTCATTAGGTTCTGAGAGCTTATTCAGGAGTTATTCACACGATAATTCCCAGGATCTCAAGCCTTATTGCTTAGTTAATGAGCTAAGTCATTTCTGACTTCATTAGGTTCTGAGAGCGATAAATGCCCACCCACCCACCCACCCAGCCAAAGTCACACCCTTAGTATCCTACTCATGCAGTTTCCGTAGTGTAGCGGTTATCACGTTCGCCTAACACGCGCGAAAGGACCGGCGGGAAGCACAACATACAAGCCTATTCACTACTCGATCCCAATTTAGGAATTCATGCTTTTCCTACGCACTTCTCAGTATTTGCTATTCAGACTTACCCTTTTAAGTCGCGTAACGCACTCTGCTGGGGTGGCTAGCTTGGGCGCTCTGAATAAATTCCTGCTACGTGTGGTCTGAGTTCCATAATGATTCAAATAGGCTACATGTCCCAAATTATTGCAATACTTTAGCTTAATATGATTCACTAATGCTAGCAACCCTCAGGAACAATTCACAAGGATGTGACAGATTAAAGAAAGGTCAACGGAATGAAAGTATGCCAAAATAAATGTATGTGGCTGTTACTGACAGTGGCTCCCGATAGTGGCTAATATTTAACATGATACAAATTGTCAAATAAAACTGGGAAAAGCCCCACAGTGGAGGTGTCATAATACCCATAAAACCTAGCGGTCAAACAGGGAAATGGTTCCAACCATTTTTCCACCATTCATTTTTCCCATAGGGGATTTTAGAAACACTTAAAATAATACATTTGTAGTTCTTTATGATAGCCACATTAGCAGTTAATTAGCATTTAATTTTGGGGGGGTAAATACAGGCGAATATTTTTTATAAAAGTCACCTTGTCCTAGAGAGAATTACACGGTTACCATGCCAGGGTAAGCCAACAAGAAACACAGGCCTTTTTTAATTGTTTTTAAAATCCCTGTGGGGAATATGAATGGTGGAAAAACGATTGGAACCATTTCCCTGTTCGACCGCTAGTTTTATGGGTATTATGACTCCTACTGTGGTACTCTATTTGGGATATTATGGGCGGTAGACTTGTGGGCATTCCTAACATTTTCCATGACTTCCATTTTTTTCTTGTAGTTTGTAGTGTAGTGGTTATCACGTTCGCCTCACACGCGAAAGGTCCCCGGTTCGAAACCGGGCGGAAACAAATTTTAACAAAACAGATAGTGATGACAGAAACAGGGTCATAACTGAAAAAAACGAAACAAATACATAGGCCTGCAGAATACATGAATAGACCAGTCTTAGACATGTCTTTCAATAACCAGAGGCAGATAGTGATAACTGAAAAAAACGAAACAAATACATAGGCCTACAGAATACATGAATAGACCAGTCTTAGACATGTCTTTCAATAACCAGAGGCAATGCAATGTTATTAAACAGGTTGTTTGGATCCTGGATGCTAATTGGTTAATAGCAGGGAGTTGAAGCACCACCATCCCAGCATTCTGCGGGTAGTGCCTGTTAGCGGTCCATTAGATTTATAAATGCGCATCCACTGTCCCACGGCCCAGCCAGTCAATTTATAAACTTCATCTCCCCTGGAAAAATGTGTCTAGACCAATGGTATTCAAACCTTTTCAGCAGGGACACCATTTTTCCTACAGAATTTCTGGGGTCCCCATTTTTTTGCAATCATTTCTTGTGATCCCACCCCAAATACAACTTTAAAATCGGTACGTTACATTTTTTTTTACATCAACAAATAACCTTCAATTACCCAATCAAATACTTTTTTTCTAATTAACTTTCTCAAAAACGTTTCTATATTGTCTCATACAATAATCTGTACTATAATTTTTTGTTCCTAAATAATGAATATATATATCCCCACTGCAGTCCCCCCGACCCCGACTTTAAATATCACTGGTCTAGACAATATTTCCCAATGCCCCTAGGCTAGCATATGGTTTGAAACAGTTGAGGTTTGTCTAAACCTTGCTGTCTGCCTCTCCGACCTGTGGATCAATGTTGCCGTTTTTTGGTGACCTCCACCGTGCGATGTGTATGAATGTGACCAGAATGACAGCTTCCCTGAGACAGGCAAATTAATTTATCAGGGTCATTATAATGGATATATCCAAAGAAATGGCAATATAATCCAAGGTAAAACAAACAAAAGTGCAGACAGTTTTCTGTCATTTCAGCTGCTTGATGTGATTGTGTGATAGATTAGTTGGCTGGCTAGCAAAGGAAAAGTAGCTAGCCTGCATAGCTACAGTGCATTCGGAAAGTATTCAGACCCCTTACTTTTTTCCACATTTTGTTACGTTACAGCCTTATTCTGAAAATGGATTAAGTCAAATAAAATCTATCTACACACAATACCCCATAATGACAAAGCGATAACATATCATTTTTAATTCATAAAAAAAGATTTAAAAAATACCTTATTTACATACGTTTTCAGACCCTTTGCTATGAGGCTGGAAATTGAGCTCAGGTCCATCCTGTTTCCATTGATCATCCTTGAGATGTTTCTACAACTTGATTGGAGTCCACCTGTGGTAAATTCAATGGATTGGTCATGATTTGAAAAGGCACACACCTGTCTGTCTATATAAGGTTCCACAGTTGACAGTGCTGTCAGAGCATAAACTAAGCCATGAGGTGGAAGGAATTGTCCCTAGAGCTCCGAGACAGGATTGTGTCGAGGCACAGACGTGGGGAAGGGTACCGATACATTTCTGCAGCATTGAAGGTACCCAAGAACACAGTGGCTTCCATCATTCTTAAAAGGAAGAAGTTTGGAACCACCAAGACTCTTCCAAGAGCGGCTGCTCAGCCAAACCATCCCTACGGTGAATCAGCCTTATTCAGGAGTTATTCACACGATAATTCCCGGATCTCACTAGCGTGGACTCAGACTTCATTATCTGAGAGTATTCAGGAGTTATTCACACGATAATTCCCGGGATCTCAAGCCTTATTGCTTAGTTAATGGCTAAGTCATTTCTGACTTCATTAGGTTCTGAGAGCGATAAATGCCCCACCCACCCACCCAGCCAAAGTCACACCCTTAGTATCCTACTCATGCAGTTTCCGTAGTGTAGCGGTTATCACGTTCGCCTAACACGCGAAAGGAGACCGGGCGGAAACACATTTAACAAATTAGACAGTAAGCCTATTCACTTAGGGCTCGATCCCAATTTAGGAATTCATGCTTTTCCTACGCACTTCTCAGTATTTGCTATTCAGACTTACCCTTTTAAGTCGCGTAACGCACTCTGCTGGGGTGGCTAGCTTGGGCGCTCTGAATAAATTCCTGCTACGTGTGGTCTGAGTTCCATAATGATTCAAATAGGCTACATGTCCCAAATTATTGCAATACTTTAGCTTAATATGATTCACTAATGCTAGCAACCCTCAGGAACAATTCACAAGGATGTGACAGATTAAAGAAAGGTCAACGGAATGAAAGTATGCCAAAATAAATGTATGTGGCTGTTACTGACAGTGGCTCCCGATAGTGGCTAATATTTAACATGATACAAATTGTCAAATAAAACTGGGAAAAGCCCCACAGTGGAGGTGTCATAATACCCATAAAACCTAGCGGTCAAACAGGGAAATGGTTCCAACCATTTTTCCACCATTCATTTTTCCCATAGGGGATTTTAGAAACACTTAAAATAATACATTTGTAGTTCTTTATGATAGCCACATTAGCAGTTAATTAGCATTTAATTTTGGGGGGGTAAATACAGGCGAATATTTTTTATAAAAGTCACCTTGTCCTAGAGAGAATTACACGGTTACCATGCCAGGGTAAGCCAACAAGAAACACAGGCCTTTTTTAATTGTTTTTAAAATCCCCTGTGGGGAATATGAATGGTGGAAAAACGATTGGAACCATTTCCCTGTTCGACCGCTAGTTCTTATGGGTATTATGACTCCTACTGTGGTACTCTATTTGGGATATTATGGGCGGTAGACTTGTGGGCATTCCTAACATTTTCCATGACTTCCATTTTTCTTGTAGTTTCTGTAGTGTAGTGGTTATCACGTTCGCCTCACACGCGAAAGGTCCCCGGTTCGAAACCGGGCGGAAACAAATTTTAACAAAACAGATAGTGATGACAGAAACAGGGTCATAACTGAAAAAAACGAAACAAATACATAGGCCTGCAGAATACATGAATAGACCAGTCTTAGACATGTCTTTCAATAACCAGAGGCAGATAGTGATAACTGAAAAAAAACGAAACAAATACATAGGCCTACAGAATACATGAATAGACCAGTCTTAGACATGTCTTTCAATAACCAGAGGCAATGCAATGTTATAAAACAGGTTGTTTGGATCCTGGATGCTAATTGGTTAATAGCAGGGAGTTGAAGCACCACCATCCCAGCATTCTGCGGGTAGTGCCTGTTAGCGGTTCCATTAGATTTATAAATGCGCATCCACTGTCCCACGGCCCAGCCAGTCAATTTATAAACTTCATCCCCTGGAAAAATGTGTCTAGACCAATGGTATTCAAACCTTTTCAGCAGGGACACCATTTTTTCCTACAGAATTTCTGGGGTCCCATTTTTTTGCAATCATTTCTTGTGATCCCACCCAAATACAACTTTAAAATCGGTACGTTACATTTTTTTTTACATCAAAAATAACCTTCAATTACCCAATCAAATACTTTTTTTCTAATTAACTTTCTCAAAAACGTTTCTATATTGTCTCATACAATAATCTGTACTCATAATTTTTTGTTCCTAAATAATGAATATATATACCCCACTGCAGTCCCCCCGACCCCGACTTTAAATATCACTGGTCTAGACAATATTTCCCAATGCCCCTAGGCTAGCATATGGTTTGAAACAGTTGAGGTTTGTCTAAACCTTGCTGTCTGCCTCTCCGACCTGTGGATCAATGTTGCCGTTTTTTTGGTGACCTCCACCGTGCGATGTGTATGAATGTGACCAGAATGACAGCTTCTCTCAGCCTCCAGTATTTATGCAGTAGTTTATGTGTCGGGGGGCTAGGGTCAGTCTGTTACATCTGGAGTATCTTTGTCTTATCCGGTGTCCTGTGTGAATGTAAATATGCTCTCCTAATTCTCTCTTTCTTCTTTCTTTCTTTCTCTCGGAGGACCTGAGCCCTAGGACTACCTGGCATGATGACTCCTTGCTGTCCCCAGTCCACCTGGCCATGCTGCTGCTCCAGTTTCAACTGTTCTGCCTGCGGCTACGGAACCCTGACCTGTTCACCGGACGTGCTTGTTGCACCCTCGACAATTACTATGATTATTATTTATTTGACCATGCTGGTCATTTACGAACATTTTAACATCTGACTATGTTCTGTTATAATATCCACCCGGCACAGCCAGAAGAGGACTGGCCACCCCTCATAGCCTGGTTCCTCTCTAGGTTTCTTCCTAGGTTTTTGGCCTTCTCAGGAGTTTTTCCTAGGGAGTTTTTCCCAGCCACCGTGCTTCTTTCACATGCATTGCTTGCTGTTTGGGGTTTTAGGCTGGGTTTCTGTACAGCACTTTGAGATTTCAGCTGATGTACGAAGGGCTATATAAATAAATTTGATTTGATTGATTTGATTTGATTCTCTGAGCCAGGCAAATTAATTGATCAGGGTCATTATAATGGATATATCCAAAGAAATGGCAATAATCCAAGGTAAAACAAACAAAAGTGCAGACAGTTTTCTGTCATTTTCA